>NW_018108944.1:6180-12375 GCF_000183805.2 Loa loa | reverse complement strand
ATTGATTTATATACGTTTCGATAGATATGGTAGGATCAGTGATTTCAGATAGCTCAACAATTGAGAGTCTTATCCGTTGATCTTCCACTTGATTTGATCGTTTTCTCTCATATAATGGATTGTGAAAAGATGGTCGATCAATTACCGAAAATTCAAAATTTCTTCTTTCTTTTGAATTTTTTCGGAATTAACTAATACCAAACATATGCTATTCCTCACAATGAATTTCTTCCTTGTAATGATAGTGTATTTCGATTTTTACAGAACTATTTATGGAACATACTTTATTGATGAAAAAAAAAGAATGAAGTTACAATATTAATGTTTCAAATTAAAGAAATTATAAAATTGATTATCACAGCATTTGAAGAAAATGAAAGGAATTAACGTCAGCATCTTCAAAGTATCGAAATCTTTCAAAAAGTCCCATCCAAAGGACTAACAAGATTCCTTGCATTAACTTTTTTCTTCGATATTGCTAATGATCATTCGACTGATTGAATGCTATTCCATTTTAGAAGTGTTGTGAATTCCAAAGCCGAGAGATAGCAAGTTTTTGTTTAAAATATTCACTCAATTGAAAAGAAAAACGAAAGTAAAAATAAATTTTACTTTGTCTTTTCATCGGGTCAACTGCTTAAAATTGAATTTTTCCGAAAAGATTTATTCATTTTTTTAATTGTAACATAATTAATTCCTGATGAAAACGATTGATCCTGATCGATCAAATAATTAGCTTGTCGCAATGAACTGATCCGTTTTCTCGATAACGATAGATGAAATTGTAATTTGAATGAATTAAATTGTAACCTCAGAAAAGAGCAAGGGAATATTAACAATCTCCGATCTTCTCATTTCGAAACCTTTAATTTATCATTTCAGCTTAAATCATACCAATAATCCGATCATCTGATCTGAAGCCAAATACTAAATTAACCTTTCGCAAATTGAGCCCAGGCCTCGAGTGAATCCATTTGTCTTCATAGTTGTTGATGTTTCTATTTGTGTGTTTATCGGTGTAATGGCTGATGCTGGTGTAGAGGCCAAGGAATTATCAATAGAAGAAACAGCCAAGAAATCATCAACAAAAGAAGTAGCCACGGAATTACCAACAAAAGAAGCAGAAGTAAGTTTACTTTGTTTTATGCGAACATCATTAACAATAACAGTTACTTAGTGTTACGTGAACTAATCACTTATTTTGTTCAAATACTGTGTTAGTTTGACAATTACTGTATGTCGCATAAGTATGGTTTAGTTTTTCACTTTCTAATAATAGTTTAATTATTGTGTGAAAGTGAAATTTAATTACTTTTACATGGGAATTATGGTGCAATTATAATTCTTAAAGGTAACATTTAATATCTATGGTTTTGTTCTAAATGTAATTGCTGTTGTTGTTAATATAAACGTCTAAGAACTACCAGATAAGATGGCTGAATTATGCTTTTCACGTGATAATGATATGATAAAATGATGTAACAAATGATGTGATAACGATGTGACAGAATATGCAGATATGCCTTTTGATAGTAGTTTTTATAGTAAAATGATATGTAAACCTTTTTATTATTTAGAGCAAAAGTGAATTTTCAAGCTCAGCAGCTCAAGTTGCCGATCATTATAATGCAGTACCACAAAAGGGTGTTGCTGAGAGGACAAGCAGCCGGATATTTTACCTTCGAAATTTTAACAATTGGATCAAAAGCATGTTAATTGGTATGTAATCTTCAAATAGTTTTTCAATTTATGGTGAAAGAAAAAAGGATTATTGATGGTATGGTTGTAAAAGTATTGTTTGATGGGATTATAATGAAAATAATACACAATTTAAGGTGATGAAATTTCTTGTAGTATTTCCGAAATAAGTTCTTCCTTTTGATCAAGAATTTTTAGCGGAATTCTTGGAAAGATTGCAAATGGAAGGTTCCCCAAAAACAACCGTACTTGATTTATGCTGTGGTAAAGGTGGTGATTTTTTGAAATGGCGTATTGGAAATGTTGCTCATGTTGTTGCAGCAGGTAATTTCAAGTCTTAGTGGATTTAATTAATTAGCTATAATATATTTAGATGCAAGAATCGTGAAAAAACTGGAAAAACTAAATTGTTATTAAGCATAGATTAAATTGCAAAGAAAATAAATTGGCGAAATCTTTACCTTTTTCTTCCATAAATTTCCATTTCTTCATTGAATATTTTGCCAAATAATTTTTTTGGCATTCAGTGAAATATCACCTAATTTCTAGCGTTGTAATGTAGATCCTGGATAAAACAAGCAGTTATTTTACCTATGTTCTAAGTGATTTTAACTAGTTTTCACATCATTCTTCATCATTTTTCTTGTTTTTGTTCTTTATTTTTAAAGCAGTAGTAAAGTTGCCTATCGTATGTTGACTCAGTGTTCATTATAAACTAAACGATTAAATGTTCAGTTTCAATTTTCAGATGTAGCAAGTGTTTCGATGGAACAATGTGAAAAGCGATACAAAGGTATGAAAGCACGAGAGAATCCAAGACGACCATTATTTAGTGCCGAATTTATTGTAGCAGATGCTACAAAAGTGATTTTTTTTTCTTTCATATTTTTCTCATTTATGCATTTATCCATGGTATCCATCGAAAAAAAAATTCTTTTGCCAGCTCTATTTTGATTCTCGAATGAAAATTGGATATGATTTTAAGAAGTTTCCTTAATCTTTCTCTGTTAGTTTCTAATGCAAAAATTTTTAGGATCGTTTGGTAGACCATTACTATAATCGCTTTATAAAATTCGATATGTGCAGCTGCCAGTTTTCGTTTCATTATTGTTTTGAAAGTGAAAAACAAGCACGAAGAATGATACAAAATGCTGTGGAGAGGTTAAAACCAGGCGGTTATTTTATTGGCACCTTACCGGATGCCGAAAGAATTATGTAAATTTTATATGTTATATCATATGCTAATGTCCAAAGCACTACATTTAAAAAATGAAATCTTGAAAGTTAACAGCCTGGCCAAAAACACTGCCGGAACGCAAACTTCTGCGAAATCTTGCAGGGGTAATTTGCAGTAATTTGAAGTTGACTTGAAAATGGTTCTTTTCTAATCTTTTTGTAATTTTTTAATACGTATGATTGTTTACAAATATGCTCCATCCTTTTAGGAGGTTTTGACCGAAATAAAAATTAGGTTCTAATTGCTGCTGTACATTCTGAACGAGGTAATATAACAAATCTTGCTTATTATTGATCTGAACCGATTAGCTGATCTTAATCAATCTGTTGTCTTACTTAAAATCTAACAATAAGTGTGAAATTCTGTTTCTGAGGTTTTATACTATCCTGTTTTTATTCTATTCAACCCATGAAGCTATTGATGGAAATAAGATGAATTGAAAAGAAGGTAGTTTCTAAGCTATTTAAAAACATGTTTGGTAACATGGGATGAATAGAATATAGGTTATCAAAATTCATCGATTGAAACGACCAACATTTTTGAATTTGAGGACGTTATATGTTACGAAGCTATTAGAATTTCGTTTTTAAGGTATTGTATCAAAAATTCCAAAGATGGAACGTATACCAATGGTATTTCACGTTTGATGTATGGAGATGTTGAAGCGCTCAGAGATAGCACTTACCGTCCACCTGTTTTTGGTGCATTAATTCATTTTTCACTTGATACGCAGGTAAGCTTGAATATTTCTGATGTTTAAATGTTGTAAAGATTGAAATAAACGAATATAGCAATTTCCTATGGCAGCATCAAATGCTTGGATGTTCTCCGTGCTTTTATTACTGAAAATAACTTTCTCATTCTTCTTAACTGTGTAGATTTTTAAATATGTTTTATCTGTGAATGCTTCTTTTCATACTAATGCTATCTGGTAAGGGAAATTTTCCATGGAATTAAAAAATGGGATTCAAATTTTAATTTTTCATTTTAGGTCAACTGTCCAGAATACCTCGTTCATTTTCCTGTCCTCGAAAGGTGAGACTGTTTTTTCTCTTCTTTCCTTTTTCTTTTTTACAATCGTATTCATTTTCTGAATTTCATCGTAATTGCTTGTGCTTCTAAAGTCTAAAATTCGTAATTGGAATTTATATTTCGAAGCAAAAAAGAAAAAAAATCAAGTAGGTCCGAGAAATAGGAATATTTCATTGAAGGAAGTTGTATAAGTTGTATAAATAGTGGTAAAAAAAATCTCCAGTTGAAGATTGCTTGCTGATTGTGGCTTGAAGTTGGTTTACAAGAAACGTTTTCCGGATGCATTTGAATACTATATGAATGAAAGGAATGGACAAGGATTATTAAGACGAATGCAAGGATTGGAACTTTTTCCACCCGATGATGTTAAGTAAGGATTTAATTCACTCGAATTTTTTAGCATTTTCTACTGTCTTTTGGTTTGAAGAATTTTGATTGAAATTTCACGCTTTATCATGATTCACTGATCAGTAGTGTTTGGCAGTTTTTTTTTCTTTAAAGTAAGCTTACAAAAAAATATGTAAAATAAAAATATTCCCTTCAGACTCCTTGTTAAGCACCTGATTTTTCACACTTTTCAGGTTAATGGGACCAGTAGAAAGTTACAAATTCGCTGAGAAGAAGCTAAAAGAAATCATGGGAGAACATTCAGAAGCAGAAAGTGTTAGAATGGTTACTTTTTCTGGCATTTTTTAAAGTCGTTCATCTTCTTAGATGATAATTCTTGTTAATGATCTCGGACGTCTTTTTTTTCCTTTCCTTTTTTTTTTTTTTTACTATTCGGGTATGATTTTCGGCTATATTATTTGGAGTATTCATTTCGCCATGTATTTTCCTTCACTTATCGTGCTACATTTTTGGGAACATTTTTTCAAATTGCGCAAAAAACATGAGAATTTTCAGGGAACATTATCGCAAGATGAGTGGGAAATTGCATCGATGTACCTCGTTTTTGCTTTTCAACGAGAAAAAAGTCAAGAAGAAAAGAAAACTTGAAAGGAAAACTTTATCAGGGAGAAAACTATGGTTCTGATATGATAGATGGCTCCAACTTTGCTTTATATTCGATTTTTTAACGCTGCTTATTCTGTCTTGCTGAGAAGCCTACTCATCCCGGTGGGTTCGAAGAGAATAAACTTTTCAATCGCCTGAAACAATATAGCTTATTGAAATGTGATACTGGCTCATCTGAAATTATTACATGTTTTTTTTTTTCATCGATTGGTTGCTTATACTATAAATGGAATTTGATTGATTTTGTAGGAGCGCTTTTCCAGAAAAGATTAATTTGTTAAATTATTATAAGAAGGAAGATAGTTTTAGAAATTAGACATTTGAAATAATTGAAACTTTGATTCATTGCTTATCATAGTTCCAAAAATTTATTTCTTTCAAAAGTGTTTGTGCGGGATATTCAAACAAATTGTTTTGTGAATTATCCCATCCCTATCATTCAGATCTATTAATTTTGTTGACGTTATAATATCTTAGTACTTTTTGTGTTGTCACGAGATGCCAGCAAATGTCGAACCAACTGGTGTTGGACGATTGATATTGTATCTTACGGGAAATCGCTTATTTGCTTGTTTGTATATTATGGCGTGCCGTAAGACTAACGGGAAACACGCAATACTCATTTAGAATTTTGGATCTTCTTTGTATGATGAATCAAAATAATATTTTAATGACTTCTTTGACATTTAAGCAAATTGATGCGGCCACTTGTCACAATGAAAATGAACTAAAATCGAAAAGTTTAATTCAATCAGGAAAAACATGAATTAGTCCATTTAGGAGAGAAATATAACAAAAATTTTACTTCATAAGAAGCCAAAAAATCTTACTTTTCATAAGTTGCAAAACTATGTATCAAGTCAAATGTATTTTTCCTTCCGAAAAAAAAAACTTGCAAATAAATTTTGTGGGATTCGATAAAATTACAAAATCAAAAAAAAAAAAAGAAATAAAAGCTAATAAATGAGGAGGGAATTTTTGCTCCTTCCCTGAAAATTGTATATTTCCAAATTATTGCAAGCAAAATGTCCTCACCATCTTTCCCTCTTTTAACTCTTTTATCATCATCATCATGCAATTCAAACGAAAATATAAAATATCCAGTTGTTATTATTATCATTATTACTATTACTATTATTATTGTTATTGTTATTATTACTATTACTATTACTATCACTATTATTGCATTATTATTATTATTATTATTATTATTA
>NW_018108944.1:3477-5011 GCF_000183805.2 Loa loa | reverse complement strand
ATTATTATTACTATTATTATTATTATTATTATTAATTATTATTATTATTATTATTGTCGTTGTTGTTGTTGTTGTTGTTGCTGTTGTTGCTGTTGTTGCTACTATTACTACTACTACTACTACCACTACTATTATCACTATTGCTAAAGTTGCTGTTGTTTGTTATAGTTCTTTTTCGTATTCATGATTTTGTTATTGTTGTTACTCGATTCGAGCTCTATTATCAATCAAATTATATTAATTTCAATTATATTTTTAAGTGTAATAAAGACTTTTCCATATTTGAAGAGCACTTGTCAATCAAGTTTGTTTATACATTTATGTTTTGTATTATATATATATTCTAATATATATTTCTATATATATATATACTTATATATTTATATATATACGTATATATATAATATATATATATATATATATATATATTTGTCTTTTTCTTTTTTTTCTTTTCCCATGTTATTGAATATCTATTTGTTTGTTTTGTTAACCTTGCATAATTTATTTTTATTAAACAAATATTGATGTATACAATGAGGGGGGGAAACGAGGAAAATAAGAAAAAGATAGAATTGAGAACCGGATTTTGATTGCTATCATAAGTTATGTGTAGTTTTGAATAACTAAAATTGTTAAGGAGGTAATAAAAGGTAAAAAGTAAACGAAGAGGGAGGAGAGAGAGAGAGAGAGAGAGATGATAATGGGATGACAAGAAGAATGGAAAGAGATGGGAAGGTGAAAAAAAAGTTGATGATAGACTATAGCTTATAGATAGATATTAATCAAAATTAGTCCTTGATATGTTGTTTTCTTTACAATTTCAAATATATTATTCGCGTGACATTACAGAATGGTAAATATTAACTAACAATCACTTTGATTGATTCAGGTTAATGTATTCAAAAAGAGTAATTGTTAATAAACAGAAAAAAAAGGAATTTTTTTTTTTTTTTAGTGATGTATTTCAATGTTAACATCAATTTGTTATCAACTCAAGAATATAAAAGAAAAAAGTGGTAATTAAAATTAGTGATTAAACTGGGTGATAAAAGGACGAAAATTTGATAATGATATAAATAGCAAAGAAAGATAAGGAAAAATTGAAGAATCTTATAAGGAAAATATTTTAGATTGAGGAATCTTGTAAGGAAAATATTTTATAAAAATAAATATCAAATCTTTTAAGAGCTTTAAAAATTAGTCTTTTAAAAAATTCTGGAAGAAATTAGTTTTAAAAAATTTTGAAAAAAAAACACAAAAGTGGAAAGTTTGTTTGAATATAAATTTATATATTCAATTATTGCATTCCTACAGTATGCCTAACAATTAATGCAAAATGCTATCAATGATAAAAATCATAATTTCGATAGAAATCAACAATAATGATAATATTTTGGACATAATCAATAAAAATTTTCTATTTTTATAAATATAGTGAAATTTTTTTTTTCTTTTTTGCAAATGCATACTATCCAAAATAGTAGTAGATCTTAATTACTGTAACTAATTAATTACACTAATTTAATGTCATCTT
>NW_018108944.1:0-2807 GCF_000183805.2 Loa loa | reverse complement strand
AATTGATGCTTTTGAAAAAAAAATTTTTACGACAGATATTTGTTTATAAATTGTAGGAATGAATTTTCTTTTCATAAATTTGTTAAATTTTGATGTATTGAATTTTGTAAAATTTGTCAAATGTAAATTTAAATTTATATTTTGTTAAATTATGAATAAATTCGTTAAATTTTAATGTATTCGAAAAAATTAATTAAGGAAACAAATTAATTAGCACTTTCTTTTGCTATGAATTGCATATTAATGAATATATTTCTTTTTTCTTTTAATTTCAGTTATTTTTAATTGCTCAAAAAAAAATGAAAAAAATGTTTCATTAATTGTTAGGTTAGAACTAATCGATAAGTGTATTAATAGATTGTAAGCAATATTTAAAAATACAATCAATTAATTATTGAAATTTTAATAATGTTTAATTAAAAACAAAAAATAAAATTATTTAATCAATTTGTGAAAGAAATGTTAAATTTGATTATACATATTAGCTATGCTTATATTAGCTATGAACATCTGGTAGTTGAAAACTTTATAATTACCATCTTCATACATACTATTAGTTAGATTTAAACAAAATTAATAGCACATTTTACAATGGCGGCATTTTATAAACAATCTTCCCTAATTAATCATGCTAATTTTAATAGCCTAAATGTAATAATAATGTATAAGTTGAGTCGAAAATTGATAATAAAATAAAATTGTTGAAAAATTTTGTAACAAAAATATGATAAAATATAGTTCTTAAAAATGATTAATCTTTTAATTTGCATTTCAGAATGTTTTAATTAATTTATTAAAAATCGTTTAATTAGTAAATGAATCATTGGGAATTTACAAATATTGCAATAAAATCGTTTTATTTATTTACAAAATATGTTAAAAATTTTACCATATGGCAAAAGGAATTTTTCAATCTAACAGATGTCATATGTAATAAATATGCATGCTAATTGAATAATTAATTAGTTTCTAATTTCAATTGATTGGGCAAAAATTAATGGTAATTGTAAATATTAGCTTGCTATTTGCTAATTCTTTTTGTTTTCCAGTTTTAGGTAAACAAATGGCAAATGTTTAGAAAGCATACAAAAATATTATAGGAATAAAACTGTTGTTTGATAATTTTAATTTTATGCAAATTTTATTCTGATAAGAAACTGATCATAGCACTTATAGAAATTAATGTGTCTAGATGAATGAATTAATTTATATAAACATTTTGCGAATTTATTTGCATAAAATTACAAAATTTTACCCACAAATGCTCGTCATACATTAAACAAATTAATGATAATTTCCGTTTTTTGGTGAAAAAACTTTTTAGTGATAAAAGTGATAAAGATAAAAGTGGCAAAAATTTTAGTGATAATTATTATCAAAAAAAGAAAAACATCTAATTAATTGGTTTCCTTTCTTTCTTTAAAAAAGTAGTTAAACTAATCAATGGAAAGGTTTATTTTTCTTCATTCATTCATTAAAAAAAATTAAATGGTAATTTTCACTTTTGAGTGATAAAACTTCTAACCAATCGGTTCTTTTTTTTAATAGTAATTGAATTAATCAATAAGGATTTTATTAATTTGAAGGAATTAAAAAATAAGAAATTATCGAATTTTCAACTTCCCCCTCTTCTTCATTAATAAATAATTAATTGTTTAACATCTATTTACATTTGATTTCATTCCATTCTTTCAATTCTAACCAACAGTATCAACCCAATAAGAAAGAAATTATCTTCCATCTTCTCCCTTCCCCGCCCTCCCGCATTCTCCAGGAACAATCATAGCATCCTAACAAAGACCTTTGTGTTTCATCACAATAATGCTTTTTCCAGAGATTTCCATAAAACGAATAAAATTTGATGCCTGAAATTGTTGAAAAAATATCAAATATTCATTTTTCTTCCTTACTTCCAAATTATATTCCGATATATTCCGGGATATTTAAACTATCACTCTATAATTTGTAAATAATAAAGAAGAAAAAAGGTATATGTCACCTGATTCATTCACAATTTAATATTATCAAATACTTTATTAATAAGTACAAAAATTTCGATACCAAATTTTGTAATTCATTGATTTCTTATTTAAAAAAAAAGATAAGTTTCATAAAGTACAATATGACATTTTTTTTTTCACTTTTAACGAATATTAAATGAAAATTCGACAATATGATTAGTAAGTTATTGAAAAATACAAATTATAAATTAATAAATTAGTAAAAAATTAACGGAAAATGTAAATAATTCAGTAAATTAATAAGTTAACCAGTAAAAAGAAATTAACGAGTTAATAGAGTAACTGAATCAACAAATTAATTAAATTAATGAATCAATATGGAAAAACATAGTAAATCAATAATTGATTTGTAAAATTAATAAATATAATTAATAAATACAAATGGATTAATAAATTTATTGCTCATTACAAATTCATTAGTCAATTCATATCAATTTATTAAAATTTGAATTTAATTAATTTACTAGTAAATTTATAATAAATTTTTGATTGATTAATGCACAGAAATAGATGCTGAAATTTTATTTAAGGCAATTAATAAATATATTAATAAATGATTAAAGTAATATAAATTAATTAATAAACTTATCGCTTGTATTACTGTTATTATTGTAATTAAAGAATTATTAAACAACCATAAATTAATAAATTAAATTATAAATGAATTATAAATTCTGATAAATTAATCAAAAATCCCTCAAATCTAATAATTCATTTATGAAAATTTCATATCTCACTTTAATATATTGCTATTATCATTATCATTATCACTATCACTATTATTAT
>NW_018108943.1:8211-14090 GCF_000183805.2 Loa loa | reverse complement strand
TCACATTTTCTTATCCATGTGACCAGAAAAGTTTACGTTCTGCCACACTACTCAGGTTGGTAATATTATATAAATTCGAAACAAAAATTAGCAAACAATTATAAATCTTATGAAGAAATATTTAGGTGGACCAAAGGTATTGAAACAACAGGAGTAGTTGGCAAAGACGTCGTCGAACTTCTTGAACAATCTATCGCAGAAGGGGCGTAAGCTTTTTCTTTTTTTTTTTGTTTTAATTTAAGAATTTCCTTTGAATAAATATTTGCAAATTATTTGCATTTTTTCTATATAATTTGATCACTTTATATGCTTATTATTGGGAATCAAATTTTAATTGCCCAAATTACGCTGTTAATTATTCGCAAATTATTTTGGAAATTGTTCCAAAATGGAACTCTTTCTTTTCTGCAGCTTTTTTTTTTTTTTTGCAGAAAACTTGGATAAATTTAATAACTTTTGGAAATGATAAATCATCAGAGTAATTAATTGGATTAGTAGAATTAGCTTTCATGAAAAAACAGCCTTACATTTGTTTACTTTATTTCTTTCTTCCATTCTGCGAATTGTTTGCAGGATATTAAAGTGGAAGTGGTAGCACTAATTAATGATACCGTTGGTACTATGGTAGCAGCTGCTCATGAAAGTGGTGGCAAATGTCACGTTGGTGTTATTATTGGTAAATTGTAGATGGAATATTTTTATTTCCTAAAAATTACATTTCTTTTTTAAGATTTTTTTTTCCAAGATATAATTAAATGAAAAAGGAAGAAGAAAAGAGAATGAATCATTGTAGCAACCGGTACCAATGCTTCATATATGGAAGATACATCAAAAATCGAATATGGTTTATCAAAAGCAATAACTGATTACAAATATCCGCAGATGATTATTGATACCGAATGGGGTGGTTTTGGAGATCGTTCTGAAGCTGATTATATATTAACACAATATGATAAAATTGTAGATAGCCGATCCGAACATCCAGGCGTAAACACGTATTTTATTTTATTTCATTTCTCATAATTATCGTCCTTTTTAATAATTAAATATCATATAATTTGTTTTAATTTCACAAAATGATAAAAGAAACGATAACTGATAAATTTGTTTTTTTTTGATAAGTTCAATTTTTATTCATACCTTTTTATCGATTTCTTTTTATTATATATTCACAGGTTTGATAAACTTGTTGCCGGTAAATGTATGGGTGAAATAGTACGTGTTGTACTAGAGAAATTGGTACGAGCTCATGTTCTATTCAATGGTAAAGGTTCAGATACTCTCTTTCAACAAGATTCCTTCCCAACTAAATATATCTCTGAAATTCTCAGGTAAACTCATTTAAAGTAAATAAGTCAGTTTTTTTTTAATCTTACGTGAAATTTCAATTTTAATCTTATGAAATTTAAAATTTATTATCAAGGAGAAAGAAATGATTAATTAATTAGTATTGGTTTTTAATATTATTCTATTTCACCTCAAAAAAAAAAAGACAAATAAAATTATAATATTTTTTGACAAATTTTTTCACGATATTTTAATGTTGTAAGCACATAAGTCCACGTTTATATATGTATGTAAATATTTGATGAAAACTTATTACAAAAGTTTTACGTGCAGTATTTTACGGTAATTATCGCAATAGAATATCAAAAACGTGGCTCAACATTGTCTATTTCCTTTTTCATTACATATACAATTTTTGGATAGTAATATGCTAAGGTCAAGTTATTAGTAATTGAAATCTCCAATTTAATCCTTAGTTGAATTATCATTCGTCTAATCGATTTTGATATCGTACTCTTATGAGAGGTATTCAGGCTTGATTTAGTATCAGAAACCGTTCTGTATAAAATGCAAATAAGTTTACGGAATTTCAGTGATGAAAGTGGATCATATGTACATACGAGAGATATACTGGGCGAATTGGGTATTGATAATTACAGCTTTAGTGATATGTTACTTCTTCGGGAGGTTTGCGTTGTCGTTTCTCGCCGATCAGCTAATCTTGGCGCTGCTGGTAACTTTCTAAACTACAACTTATCCAGATAATTTCTCAAGGAGTTAATCACACTCTGAAAAATTCACAATTAAGCTACGATATTTATCGAAAAATCAAATTATCAGTAATTAAATTCCCTCATTTTAGCTCATTGATAGTACTAAATTTATATGATTTACAAGAGATTAAATGTAAGCAATAATAAAAGATTTCTTTTTTTTTAAGACAATATAATAAATAAGTAAAAGTTAAATAAGAAATTGAAGAAAAACGAGTAAATTTATCATTAATCATAATTAATTAATGATAAATTTAAACACAGAATGTTTTATTTCCAATCAAATATGTAAATACAATTTGTCTATTGAGAAAAATAGAAATTGATTATAAGATTTGTTGGAAATTCAAATTTTTTAATGTTTAATTTGAAAATTTGCAGCAATTGCCTGCATACTAAATCGCATCCGAAAAGAGAATATGGTAGTTGGAATTGATGGCAGTACTTACAAATATCATCCATTTTTTGACTTCTGGGTTCATGATAAATTGAAGGAACTTGTCGATCCGGGTGTTAAAGTTGGTATTGCATCTATTACACTGATAAACTTTATTCCAAGTAGCTCACGACAATTGTCATACACCTCGGCCATTTAGCGTTATGATTGCTTTTTTTTTCTTTTGAAAATAATCCGAAAGCTAATTAAAAAGATGGCTACTAATATCATTATACTAATATCATTACTAATCAAAATGATAGTTACTGATATCATTTTATAAATAAAAATGATAGCTACTAATATCATTTTACTAAATTTGATAAAAAAATTGTTGGGTTAATAAAAGTTGAATTTTCCCAAGAATAATTTTAATTGAAAATAATAACGTTGTGATGATGCTGGAATGAAAAGTAGCTTGTTGAATCACTAATGATAGCTAATATCATTTTATTAATTAAAAGAATTAACAACAGCTAGCTAAAGCTATTGTGTGATAGTATTTGATGGTGATTCTGTTACTGACAAATAAATAATTTTAGTGTGTGTTATCAGTTTGATGATTATCACTCTATTATGGATTCATATGATTTGAATATGAAGCAATAATTCAATTTTAGAAAAAAACTGTTAAATATTTTTGCAGTTCAAATTATTACAAACAGCTGATGGTAGTGGTAAAGGTGCAGCACTGATAACAGCAATTGTTGCAAGGTTGAATAAACGCAATGTACAACAACAACAACAACAACAACAACAACAACAACAACAACAACAACAACAACAACAACAACAGCGACAACAGCAACAATGTAGTATGGACGAAAATGTCATAACGGTGGGAAAAAATATGGAGCAAATAACCGAAATGAAAGAAAGTCGCAAAGAGTCCATAAATGAGAAGCAAAAAATTAATTTAGTGACAAGTGACATAGCAACCTATGAGAAATTTAACAGCGAAATGGAGAATAGTATGATTCATTTATCCACTCCATAATAATATGATCATTGATTGATTTGATGAAGTTTATTTTGAGATATGAATATTCAAAGAATGTTCAGCAAATTTTCATATTTTCATACCATATTTAAGTAATATTACCGAAATGTAGAAAATCACAGGAAATTTTTGAAAATATAAATCTTATTGAAGTGAAAATTGCAAATTTTGAATGTAATTTTACCGTTTTTTTTCTTTTCTTTTCCACTGTAACCTCACTTTGAATATTTTCTAATTTTTTATTTTTTGGTATAACTTAGAAACAAATATTTTGTTATTATTTTGTTCTTCTGCTAAAAGCAGGCTTTTTTCTTCAACAATTATTATTTTGTTTATCTTTCACAACAGAGTTCAACTGTAAATTTGAAATCCTTTTTTGACAAAAAATATAAATAAAAAATACGGGTTTTAGTAGAAAATTGTTCTAATTACAATATTGATTACTTAATATCTTTGCATGCTTGTATACATTACGGCTAACAGAAAATGAATTACTTAATTTTTCTTCATGTAGTTGATTCTATATATATTTGTGTGATGCCGTAGAAATTTCACAAATTTCTTTCAAAATATCCCATTTTTAACAATGTTTCAAAAAAAAAATTTCATCATCAAATCATTATTTGATAATACTTTGAAATGATCAGTGTCATTTCTATATATCTTTTAGATATATAAATACAAACAAGTGGGTTAGTGTTGTCCTTCGAGAAAATATAATTTTTTTCCTTGAAAAAATTTAGAATTTTTGTAAATTTGAAATTTTTTGCATAAATATGATTATGTAAATCAGTGGATAATTTTGATAAGGAAAATGATATGGAAATGAATAATAAAATGACATTGCTTGCAACAAATTTTTTAATGTTTAGTTGACACATTATTGAATTGTATAATTATATAATAAAGGGATTGAACTACGCTGACATGTTTTCCTTTTGATTTCATAATTCTTTCGTCATACTCGAATGACCATTGCGATATGTAATTTGAATCATTTCCTATTACTTTATCTTTCATCTTTTTTATATTTATCAGTTATTAAATTCTGATATATTGTTGCTCATTTTCTCTTTTATATGTTTACAAAATTTTTATGCAACTAACATTTAGTGTCCTAATTTTCACCGATGCATAATAATTTAATAATATTAGTTAATATTTCTTAACATCAAAAGAAGCACTTTTAGTAGATTAGATAACTGATTCATGAATTTAAGCATGAGAGAAAAAATATGTAAATGCGATCTATTTGAATGGATAATTTTACGATATAACTATTTCGGTTTTTCCGACACTTCCGACTGAGAGAAAATTTTAGGTTTGGGGGATATAATTAAAAATATCTATATGATTTGGTCGTTTAATAAATGTATTTTGGTTTTTAGTGAAACAGCTAATTCAATTTCAGTCGGGTTTGTCGTTCGATTTGAACGTTTAATACAGGAAAAATGAAATATGAAACAGAGTAATTCTACTTTCACCTTAATAATAATTATTACCAAACAGATTATGAAAACACAAACACCAAAAATGATGAGTCGCCAATGCATCACAAAGTTGTCCAGTTCTTCTTGTATTAGTTCGGTCATTTTGTTGACCCCATCTCCGATTTGTTCTGATAGTTCGGTGCCTTCTTGATTGATTTCTTTCCAGATATTCCATTCTGGCCGTTTGGATTGATAATTGCTGTAGTTCCGTTGTTGTGATAAGATTTCTAGCTCAGCATTTATTCTTTCAATCTCAAAGTGATCGATAATGCCACTGATAAATTTTATTAACTTCAATTCGAGGTTGTTCGCTTTGCAGGGTGCAATTTGGAGACTTCCATTGATATGTTTTGCGGTTACGTCGTTCCTTTGTAGTATTAAGTTAGCTGCTACAGTAGGATTATCATGCGATATCCACTCAATAAGTGTTAGCAAGTTATTACGATTACGGCAGCTATTTTGATAGATTTCATTAAACTTCTGCTGAAATTGTTCTTGAAGAATATTATAGAGATATTGAAGTTTGGTATTTTCCGGATCAGTTCCCTTTTCTTTAGTGTTTTCCATCATGAGTAATCCTTTATAAGTTGAAGTCATCTGGTTCGTATCTTGGTAAAGGTTTGATATTTTTATTTTGTCGATTACGATATTGTTGTCCATTATATTGAGATCGATGAAATCTCAGTTTCTTGAATCAATTGTTTCATTAGACTTGAATGTAAATGCCATTTGAAGTTCATCAACAATGATGTGAGTGTCAAAGACTCGTGCTTGGTAATTTCCAATCTTTCGATATAAGCAATTACTCACGGCTTCTGTTTCGTTCCATAGAACTATACTTGTATTAGTTATGCATTTTCCGCTTTGTATGAGGCAATGTTGGATAGTGTCGA
>NW_018108943.1:3668-7734 GCF_000183805.2 Loa loa | reverse complement strand
GATCCATGATAGTTCTAAACACAAGCTGGAATTGACTAGCATTGTCGCTTAGAGCAAGTTTAGGATATCCTCGTTGCGATACAAATCTACGGAATATATGCATGAATATTTCAGCTGATAAGTTTCTACCGGTTCTAAGTAAACTGCTCTTGTAGTAAAGCAGGTGAACAGAGCTATCCATCTTTTGACTATTCCAGTGTCATTCTTAATTGAAAGTGGTCCCAAATAATCAGGACCGACCTGTTCAAAGATTCTTGATTTTTTAATGCGCGACTCCGGTAGATTTGGCATTAACGATAGTTTGAATGGGTTTGCTTTCCATCGTTTACATGCCATGCATTCATTTATGGTTCGTTTTACTGCAGATCTACCGCTTGGTATCCAAAACTTTTGTCTTAATTCACACAGTGTGTGTCCAATTCCTGCATGGTAAAGCTCTTCATGTTTGTGCTTGATAATAAGTTTAGTAATGTGATTGCGGTTTGGTAAATGAATAGGAAATTTACTTTCCGTATCTAAATCTGCGTTTTCGATACGACTCTTAGATCGCCATAAGTTGTCAGTTTTATCGTAGCATAAATTCCAAGTATTTATTTGTTGCTCGTTTATTTTGTCAGATTGTGCTTGCTTGATCAATATCCATTCCGCTTTATCATAATTAGCTTTGGTCATAGAATCTTTATCTGGAGAATCGATTGCAACCACGGTATTTTTCCTTTGAGACATAGCTTGATGAATTTAAGAGCCTGGTTTTCAGTAATCTAGTCCATTTGCTAAAACGATTTGCATCTATGAAGAGAAAATTCTTTGATTTAATAATTCGTTTCATTTTTGTAATCGTTGCCATAATAGCTATACTGAATTCATTTTCTCCTGCATAACTGAATCTCCATTGTGGCCACTTAGTTTTTATCTCTGTTAGCCAATTTGGGCCTTTCCACCATGATTCATAATTTCGAAGTTTCGCCCGTGACATTCCTCTGGTTGCTACGTCTACGGGATTGTGCTCACTTGATATATATCGAAAGGTAAAGTTTGCCTTTCGAATTTCTTCAACCCTATTTTGAACGAATCGTGGAAGTAGTTTAGAATAATTTTTGATCCAAAATAATGCACATTTTGAATTTGACCACAGGGTTACAGGTATATCTTTCAATTTTTTGTTTTAATACGAAATGTGCGGCTTGTACTCCAATTAATACTGACAGCAATTCGAGTCTTGGTATTGATATTCCTTTAATTGAAGCTATCCGGGATTTGGCATATAATAGAGATGAAGTCCCTTTCATAGTTGTATTTCTTGTATTGAGGACATACACTGCAGCAACGTATGCAAATTTAGATGCATCAGTAAATACGTGTATCTCCAATTGATTTGCAGGATTTATTACGAATCTTGGTAAATCGATTATATTAGACAACCATTTTCTTATCATCTTATGCCATTGTTGTTCATCTTCTTGGGTTAAGAGTTGATCCCAAGTTCTGTTCTACTTCCATAAATATTGGAGAAATAGTTTGAATGAAATCATCGATGGTGTTAAAAACCCTAATGGGTCATATTGCGAGGCGACGAATTGTAAAATAGTTCTCTTAGTGATTTGTTTTTCGGTCCATGGTTTTAGTATTATACGAATGATATCTAAATCATGGATCCAGTTGATTCCAAGAAAATTGTTCTTTATAACCTTTGGTTTATCATAGTCGGCTATTCTTTCATTAAATTCTTCATCGTTAGAAAGAAATTCTCTGACATTCATTGCCACTTCACTCAAGATAATTTTTGTTTCTTCATATTTTATTAGCGCTTCTTCAATTCCATTTGCAGATAATGTGATATTGTCCACGTAGGTATTCTTCCTTATCTCGGAGGCTGCCTTATTACCATAAGTTTCCAGATGATAGTTTAGTGTAGCTGATAATAAAAAGGGTGATGAGATGACTCCGAAAGGAACTCTTTTAAATCTATAACACTTTATGTTCTCTTCTGTGACATCTTTGGTAATATCTTGCAACCAAAGAAATCTAGTAGAATCTCTATCCTCCGGATGTAATTCTATTTGTAAAAATACCTTTTCGATATCGGCAATTATTACTATTTCCATCATTCGAATCTTAGTAGTACTCCGACTAAATCCGGTAGCAATACTGGGCCTCTATATAAGACTTCGTCCAAACTTTTCTTTCCATGAAGGTATGCTGAAGCATCATACACTATTCTTAGTTTCGTAGTATTTTTGTTAGGAGTTAATACTCCATGATGTGGTAAGTAGTGTATGACGCCCATCATTTCATTGGTTCCTGCGTCCTCGATTATATCCAGTTGTTTCTGTTCTTCGATTATATTATTATATAGGCTAAGAATTGATTCTTGTTGCAATTGCTTGACCAAATTTTTCAGACGTCCTAGACATAGTCCAAAGTTGTTACTCAACTTATCCTTCGATTCTTTCCATGGCTATCTTACTTGATATCGGTTGTTGTATTTTGTTATAGATTTCTTAAATTGCTTCAGTGCTTTTTCATCGTCATCGGCATTAGGTCCTTCTTGTATCCTCGTGACTTCTAGTTTCAGAAATTTTCTATTTCTGATCTTATGGTTAAAATGGATATTGTGTTGGATGTATCGTACCTTTTTTACACAATTGGTTTATATCGCCACTTCCAGCAATCATTGGTCCAACTTTTGTGTGAAGTAGTGAGAATCCTGACTTTAGTTTTTCGATTCTTCCCAATTCCACAAATTTAAAGAAATAATCTGCTCCGATTAGGATGTCAGGTCGTTTCCAATAATTTTTTAGATTCATTGTGTGGTTGGCCATTGGTATTTTGACAACATGTAATTCATTAGTTAAATATTCGATGACATTGGCGTGTAATTTGATGGTCTCATCTGCATCAATTTTTACATTAAGTTGAGTTTGAGTGATTATGCGTAGCTTAGGATTCTTAATGCCGAAAGGAGCTAGTTTTAATTCTTGTTCATCATCTTCTATTAAGTCTAGTCGTTGAACTAGTTCCTTTGATATGAACGATAGCTGTGACCCAATATCAAATAATGCCAAGGCTTCTTCCTTTCGTTCTGGCAATAATGGGTTAAATACAGTTATTTCCTTGCATAATAGCAGAGTTTATTTATTTTGTTTTTTCGTTATCACATTCGTTTGAGCCACCATTGTCGGATTGTAGTTAATCGAACAATCTTCCAATTTGCTGATTTCTTCATTTGTTTGGCTCATGTTAAGACTTGAAGTTTTGCTCTGATGTAGTTGATTTCTTTTTTCACATAGCGCACTGTCATGAGCAGCTCTGCAGTAAAAACATTTTACCTTTCTTCTGCATTCTTCGCCTTGATATGTCTTTAGACAAATAATATATTTCCTTATTTCCTTGAGACGTTTCATTCGAGCTTTTACGGTTGGATATACTCGGCATTCATTGTCCCAGTGATCTTAATTACAAAATGTACATGGTCTTTAGTTTTGTTTTCTCCCTTTTTCGTTACTGAGTAAGGAATTTTCTTCTCATTATGAATTGTTGCTAGTGCTGAAGTTTCATTATATCCTTTTGGAATTTGTTTGTATTTAGACGAAATGGGTTTTCTTTCCACTTGAGTAGATGTGGATTGGTTTCTTACTTGTTCATTGACTTGGATTAAGTTCCCGAGAAATCTTCTTAGTTTTAATATTGACCATGGAGAATCGTTGGTTTTCTGATGGTATACTTTGTCAAGTATCCATCGCGGTAGTCGGCTTTCAACTACACTTTCTATGCTGGAGTGTTCTAAATTTTCACCCAGTGCTTTTAATTGTCGGAAGATTCTTTCCATTTTTTTTCAACGGCTTCAATCCATTCCTTTTCGTTTCGTTTTATGGATCGTAGTTCGTTGTATAATAATTTGGTTGTCATCGATGAGTCTCCATATTTTTCGGTCAATAATTTTCGCACAACTTCATGGTTCTGAGGGGCAATATCGAAACCTCTTACTGCTTGTAGTGCTGATCCTTTTAAACAGGAGATCAAGTAGTTTAGTTTTTGGATTTCCAGGACGGTTTGCGAGTGGATA
>NW_018108943.1:0-3472 GCF_000183805.2 Loa loa | reverse complement strand
ATGAATTGTTGCTAGTGCTGAAGTTTCATTATATCCCTTTTGGAGTTTGTTTGTATTTGGACAAAATGGGTTTTCTTTCCATTTGAGTAGATGTAAATTGGTTCCTTACCAATTCATTGACTTGGATTAAGTTCCCGAGAAATCTTCTTAGTTTTAATATTGACCATGGAGAATCGTTGGTTTTCTGATGGTATACTTTGTCAAGTATCCATCGCGGTAGTCGGCTTTCAACTACACTTTCTATGCTGGAGTGTTCTAAATTTTCACCCAGTGCTTTTAATTGTCGGAAGATTCTTTCCATTTTTTTTTCAACGGCTTCAATCCATTCCTTTTCGTTTCGTTTTATGGATCGTAGTTCGTTGTATAATAATTTGGTTGTCATCGATGAGTCTCCATATTTTTCGGTCAATAATTTTCGCACAACTTCATGGTTCTGAGGGGCAATATCGAAACCTCTTACTGCTTGTAGTGCTGATCCTTTTAAACAGGAGATCAAGTAGTTTAGTTTTTGGATTTCCAGGACGGTTTGCGAGTGGATAGCAGCGTTAAAGCTACTCCAAAATTCTCTCCACTGTCGTGGATCGCCATTGAAAACAGATAAAGATAATTGAGGAAGATTGACATTAGTATATGTAGGTGGAGTTGGTTTCGTTACCTCCGTTGGTAATGTATGCTGCTGGTTCAGAGTTTGTGTTAATTTCTGGATTTCGGAGTCAATTTCCTTTTGATAAATAGTTAAAGTGATGACGGCTTCTTTTGCTTCATATATTAAATTAAAAATTCCTTGCTCTCCTATCGTTACTTCTTGATATTTCTCCTCCTCCTCCTCCTTTTTCCTTGATGTGGTAAGGGCCTTTTGAAGATAATCAATCCATCTGTCATTCTCTTCTTGAAGTGATTGAATGCACATGTGTAGCCTCATAATTTTTTCTTCAAAAAGTCGTTTCCTAGCTTCATGTATTTGAAGTCATCTGAACATGGCAAACTTTGCTCTGGCAATCCGACATCTAGCGCCTTTACTTCTTGGAGGATGTTTATTAGTCGATTCATTACAGGTTTTATACTTTCTAGTATAACAGAAGTCATATCAATAGGTATTTCCGATTATAATTATTTGTTATGGTTAATATCGGTACCTCACCTCGGACACCAAAAAAATTTTGTCGTGAAAGTATTATAATGAGAGTGAGAAGATGAGGATTACTGTTTTTTTGTTAGTAATAAAGCAGTCATTTTTTTATAAAAAAGTGACTTACTGAATACCGATTGGTTATGTGTTCGAGGAATATAATAGTTATCCTTTATTGTTGTTCAATAACAAATACAATAAAAACAGGTAGAAGTAATTCCGACTATAGTATAATAAGGTCCAACTTAATAACGTAGGATAACGGGAGAAATATTGGAGATTCGGAAATAACTCCGGATTGTACTGAGTAGCGGCGACGTGCAGAAAATTTAGCATTAACATTAAACCTTCTTAGGGATTCTTAGGGTTTATATATAGGCTGTGTGAAGAGGAACAACCATTGTATATTGCAGTATTCTCACAGGTGCAAGAGAAGTTTACATATAAGAACAGTTCTCTTTAGAAAAGATTGCATAGAAATTATTTTATCTGATGTACAGCTTTCTCATCATTGTATAAAAGATTTTTGCATGAGATAAAGCCTTTACAAATTAGTTACCATATATGCACAAATCTTAACATCAAAAGAAGCACTTTTAGTAGATTAGATAACTGACTCTTGAATTTAAGCATGAGAGAAAAAATATGTAAATGCGATCTATTTGAATGAATGATTTTACGATATAACTATTTCGGTTTTTCCAACAGTATATACTATATTGCTCAAAGGAATTTTGAATTTCTCTTTAAAAATGCCGAAATTGCAAAAAAAAAAACGAAAAAAAAATTAAAATCAGTATTTAAGATTGGCGAATTTACCCCCTACCGAAAACAAGTGATCGTTTGTTACAGATCCAAATTTCATTCTTCTTATCATTTCATGATCCAGCCATAGATGTTGCAGTATCGCAATAGCAAGTTCGGATAAAATCGGTTGATTGGATTAGGACTGATTCATTTTCAGGCAATTATTTTAATAATTTCGGTGAGTATGCGTTTAAAAAAAAATTCAGAATTGATGCCCTTTGGAAAATTCCACACTAAATAACTATGAACTGAACATATCCGCACCGTTACTACAAAGTGTTACTGAGCATCTTATCATCGATTTGCTGAGACATCGGAACTATTCCGGTTTAGGTGCTATCTTTCGTATCGTAGTGCTTATGATAACTTTATTTATCAATGCGACAAATGAGATATTTCAATGATTTTTTCAGTAAATGAATCAAAGTACGTTAAAAGAAAACATTTGAAATGTGATTTACACGCAAATCTCACGTACACATATTTTGATATATTTGTGGATTGCACTTTTTAATTTTTTTTCAATTGTATCACAACAATGACGTAATAAATCGCGTTATAGAAAATGAGCGAAATCAAATCAACTATAGGAAAGAAATAATCCCAACATTTCTAATCAAAAGTCAAGATTGTGTCGCAGTTGTTGTCAGCAATGTCGACAGTAACACAAAAGTTGAGCATCATCATCAGGTGCACAGTATCCTTAATTACCGTGCTAATCCAATAAAATTATCTAAACAAGCTAAATTACGAAATTGAAAAATGTTTAGGAAAAGTATTTAGTAGAATGAAAAACTTTTACCATAAACGTAGCGTATTACTTCTGCTTATAATTCCACCTAATAAATTAATATAATACAGTAATCTTAAGACTATTAAACAAATAATAAGATGTAATAGATTGATAAGATGGTGAATATTATAATGAAATTTTTTTTTCAATTTTCTTCATGAAAAATTCAATTCAGTTCATAAATTTAATCAAAATATTAGCCATAACTGTTCCATAAATTGATGAGTTTTGAATCTAATATCCAAATTAAAATCGACTGCAATAGTGACCCTACTTTCACTGCAATATAGCGTATCACTACTGGTAACAAACAAGGGAACGATCAATAGCGAAGGATATCATGTGTTATGATCATCCATAAACGACATCGATAAGAAAAGAGTGAGGGATATCCGTAATCTGGAATATCTGGTCTCAGTCTAGATTTGTGGCATTCCTTATGCCGATATTAGAAGAGAATATATACTTTCACAGAGTGGTTATTCATTTTGAAAGGAATGGAAGAATTCGCATAAGGAAGGTAGTAGTTGTCTGATGCTTACAAAAATCACTAATATTTATATCGCTTAACTCAAAACTTGAATTAATATTCAAATATAAAATGACACTTTTTGAATAGTAGCGCATGGAATTTCCAATAAATTTAATCAATCAATTATGTCATATCAATCGATTTTGTAAATATGTGTTTTTGTAATTTCTTATTTTTTTTCCTTACTACTATGTCTTATTATTTCCTTTCG
>NW_018108942.1:0-14166 GCF_000183805.2 Loa loa | reverse complement strand
GTAAATTCTTCTAACCCAATATAGTTTTCCTTCTCTGTCCGATCTCCTGCACTTTTTCTTCTTATTTATGCTCACACTATAAGCTACATGAAATTTATCAGAAACTTGGGATCAATATCATTTCCATGGGTTATCTTCTGTCGAATAGTATCTCCCCTTGCCAATTCAACATTATATGCTGCCATTTGGATGCATTTTGCTCTGGCAATCAATCGTCTTTTGGCAATTTCATCACCGATAATATATCCCCGCATCTTTAATCCGAGAAATGCTTGGATAATAGTCGTATCGCTATGGTCATTCACTATGCTAATCACTGCTTTGTATTATAACGGTATTTGTTTTTAGCATAATTCAAATTGTCTTCTTTTTTTTTCAATAGTTGTGGACAGAGCATAAGTTATATTTATGATAACTTTAACATTATCCGAATTCGAAAATTTTAACTTGACAGTTGAATGCGTGGCATACTTCGAATCAGATATTCATTCATGGTCAACCCTCTATGGACCATGTGATCACACTTTCTTCGCTTATATTGCTATGTTTCTGTCCGATGGTATCGTTATTATCACCATTATCATCGATGCCATAGCTTTTTATCGTATCATTGTTTATTTAAAAGTATGTTTCAATTTTACATTCTCAAGTTATGCAATCGAAAAATTTAGCAGCTCGAATTTTTTGACCAATATTGCTTGGATTTATTTCAAAAAAAATTCATCCACCTGATGGGAGATTTTATTTGTACCAAATATTATTACATAATTTGTATTAAGTATAATTGTAGGATAAAAATCGTCAGGAAGCTCATGGAACACAACATAGAATAAAGAAAGAAATCATATTTTTCAAAGAGGTAAAAATAAATCGAATTTTTCGACATACTAATTGTGAATTTGTGATTTTCAATATTATTTCTTATAAAAAAAAAACGATTCAATATAATTTCTTATTAAAAAAAAGAGAAAAGAAAAAATGAAATACGTCAAAATTAGTGGAAGTTGCAAACGAAACGATACAATTCAGTTAAGTTTCAAGTTTTATATTTTCTTTTGATTGATAATATCGGATAGCAATACATAATGGTTTCATATTTTTCGATAGAATCAATTTCAGACCTGTATCAGTACTATCATATATGCATTTTTTGTAATTATTTTTCGTATTGAACTACCTATGTCACGTTTCAGTAAAATTATATACACATGGCTTGCAATGTTTGCATCAGATGGGTGAGAATTATTTAAAATATCAAATATAAACCGTATCTTATGGTTTTAGTAAAGTTAAAAGTTAAAGTTACGCAACATTAATCATCAAATTCTATCCATTTTTTAGGTCTTTCTTGTCTATCAAACCTCAATTCATTTTTGAACCATTTAAAATTTCATTAATCAATGTTCCCCTAAATGCAGTAAACTTTCTCAACAAGAAAATAGGTAATAATTTTTTTTTTTTTATCAAATGTCAGCTTCAGTTTGGCATTCTTATACTTCAATCGCCGTTTGTTGATGAAACAAAATGTGGCAACCTTTCGTACGAATACAAGGGATTTACGCACAAAAATAGTGAAAATTGATGTGAACACAACGGTCAAATGTACAGTAACAAATAATCGTGTAAATATCGCTTCAATGAAGATGTAAAAAGTTATTGGTATTAATTTCTTTATTGGTAATTAATGATATTAATTAATATTTTTGAAAAAGAAACTAAAATTAATGATGGTAAGACTGCTTGTTGTAATTTACAATCTCACGTTATCATCCATCATTCACTATAATACTTCCTGAATATCGATCCAGTAGTATAAAAGTAATATAATAGCTTATAATTATCTTTTCACTTGTTATTCCTTTCAATTTTAACAAATAGTTGTTATAATTTGTTTTTAATTAGGAATTTTCTAATTAAAGATTTTGAAGGTAGTTATTACTAATGAAGCTAATCTCTTCCTAAATTACAGGAAGAAGTAAAAGTTATATTACCCACATATTGTTGAAATCACCGAGGAAAAGCAATGAATCAATAATTGCTTTGATACTGCTGATATAGTGTATTAGGTGCGCAGATAAACTGTGTAATATGAGATAGTATTGCGCATCCACTGTGCCTATATGCTCTAGTGAAGGCGGTAATTGTGATCACAGATCTGACCTCAGAGCTGTATCAGGATCTCTCGGTTCGAGAAAGATGTATTTCGTCGAGATTGATATCGGGATCATTTGGTCTTCTTTGTTCTTAGTGTCATCGTCATTAAATTGTTATATCGATGTCGTAATTGCAAGTTCGTTGTTGTATTAATAGATTTATCTTAATAAAGGTTTAATTACCCAAGTTTCAGATACTGTTACCCAAAGAGGCAGAAAGAAGCCTTAATTTTTGTTACGGTTGAAGAAAAACGGCGATATCATATATGAGATTAATTCTAATTTATCCTACCATTACTCATTTATTACTAATCATTTGATGATTATTGTGTGTCGAAATACAGTATTGATATATGTGTTATACTGTATAAGGCTAATAAGAATTAAATGTCAATGAAATAGCAATTAGAATATGTTTTCCAGATAATTTTTAGAAACGGAATTGATGATATGAATGTTATGTCATCAGGCTTTTTTGCGGCAAATGGTCAACAACCATTGCTAATTATTTATTACTAATTAGCTAATGACTTCCAAATCTCATTACAGGAATTATTTGAGAATTCTTACATTATTACAATGAATCATTAATGCATTATTATTCTTTCCCTAAAATTTTGTATTAATATTAAATGTTTTTTTGCACATTTGAAATATTATGTAATAAGACTGTCATCAAGAGTAATGTACCACAAAATAGTTTTGATTAAAACACAAAAATACTTCGATTAAAATACTTCTCTTATATTAAAATATATTAAAATACTTCTCTCGTAATTAAATTATATATTGAAAAAATATATATATTAAAATACTTCTCTTGTGATTAAATTTTTGCATTTTGATAGATTTCTGATTTTAAATATATCTTTTCATATATCGATTAATTGAATATTAGAGAAATGCGCTTTATTAGCATTCATTCTCATTTATTAACCGCGAAATATTTCGAATCTAAAAATGCAACATTGTATTTTAATTGTTTTCAGTGTAAATGAAATGAATGAAATCTACGATTGCGATTTGCAAAAATACAACAGCGTGTACTTTCACGTATATTTGATTCTACGTAAAAAAAACACACACAAACACATCCACTGAAACTTTTGCTAAATGCGAGTTACGTAAATTATTCCTTCACTAACTAATTGCCATACATTTATTGATAAAAGCTTAATCAATCATCTCATGAAATTTTGACTGCTATTTTTAGTTCAATGTCAAAAATGTATTTGAATGTTAAATGCATTTCCATAATCAAAATTTTGCATAGCAATTTCATCGATTAAAATTTACAGTTATTGCGGTTTTTTTCTTTTTGGTAATAATTTTTTTTCTACTCTTTCAATCTTTTTGTTTTTGTTTTTCAATGTTTGTAAATGTTTAGTTGTTGTTCATTTTGATTATTTCGTGGCATTTCTTACCATCTAAGCGCTACAGTCTGAAGTTGAAGCTAAAATTTCACATCGATTACTGTGGCATTTCTTACCATCTAAGCGCTACAGTCTGAAGTTGAAGCTAAAATTTCACATCGATTACTGTATCAATCATCTTAATATAATTAGAATTGAACTGACAATAAAGTAAATGAAATATAAATTTTCTCTTTACATTAAAAAATAAGAGTTTTTTGTGTGAATAACACTAATATTAAAAAAGAAAAAGAAAAATGAAACATTTTTCCAGGGACTAAAGAATGTTCTTAGACTGTAATGCATGTAATTATGGCAAATAAGAAAATTGAAAACGAAATATTTACAACAATGGTTCCTAATTTTTTCTTGACCAATGTCCATTTTGGTTTTTTGCTTTTTTATTTATATCAAAAATTATGATGTTCAAAAATATTCAATTCTGTTAATTTAAAAGTAAACTCTAATCAAAATTTTGGATGTATTAATTTATCAAATATTGATAAAAACAACCTCAACCTATTTTTGACTCATTGCGCTATCATCCTCGCAAATCACGGTTAGGAAACACTGATTTATAGCAATTCATACATGGTTTTAAATAAGGGACAACTTATCACAAGTGATATCACAATATCACTGACTTATCACAAGTACACATTTAAGCATTATTAATTTGTTCTAAATACACTTTTCTTTTCTTTTTGCATTATTAACTTATCAAAAATAGAATAGCGATATTACTTATCACAAATGAATGTTTGGTCATTAATAACTTTTCGAGACACACACATTTATGTATTGCTAAATTTGGCGAATATTATTTGAAAAGTAACAATAATGGATATATTTAAATGAAATGAAATGAAATGATTTATAATAAGCTATACTACTGAATTGATGAAATGTTGTTGAAATGAAATCCAATCGATTACAAATTATGAATGTTAATAAAATTGCATATATTTCATTGATTTTTCACTTGTATTTATCATATATCAACTTTTATTTGTAATTCTTTAGAGATTATTATGGCTTATTTCATTGTAGGCTTTCAAGTTTTGTATTCATAACGTTATGAGATGAGACGTCAGCAGCCATAATTAAGATTCAGTCAATTTTAACGTTCAATACAGTTATTGATTATTTAGGTTTAAAATAAATCAACTAATAAAATAAGTACTAAATTAATGATCATTCTATTACATTATTTAACTATAACAAGCATTTAAGCATTATTAATTTGTCGTAGGCACACTTTTTTTTTTTCATTATCAACTTATCGAAGCTACAATTTCAGCAATATTACTTATTACAAGTGAATATTAGATATAGTAACTATGATGACTTTGTCACATTAATTCTTATCAGTTATTTCGAAAACGAATGATGAACTTTTGTTCATAAGTTAACTTAGTAATATAGCTTGTAAATGTGTGAAAAAAAATCAAACAAGTTGGAAAAACTTCCACATCCTATCAATCACTAATATTATATAATAAGTTGGATTAACATATATATCAGAAAAGCCTTGCGTGAATTATGCTTAAATTTAATACCATAATTCAATAATATCATTTCGAAATTATTCATTCTAATGAAATTTGCTAAATAATTATGCAATTCCCAAAGCTCTTGGACATTTGATTTCGTTCATTGTTGCATGTGGCCAAGATGCCACTCGTTTTTTTTTTAGATCATTGTGAGGTGGGTTAGCAGCTGGGCAAGTTCAGTTATTCGTTTTTGTTTTTGTGTTCCAGTCTTACCGTCATTTTATTAATTTCAGTTAAATTGCACTATTTTGCCATTTTCATTTTATTTGTTTATTTTTCCTTTAATCATAATAGTTACTTCCATTACGATTTACCATAGGCATTCGATGATAGTGGTATTGTAATATATAATTGATTGGTTGAGTAATTTACAGTGTTAGCATTTTGTACATTGTCGTATTGCTATCGATGTCATACTAAATAAGTCGGTGAAAGCTTACCAAGAGCACATATATGAGATGCTTCATATTAATGGGAGAAACATAGGAACTTAGACTGGAAAATATGGTAGAAAGTAAAGATGGAGGTTTAAAAATTTTCCTCTTGAGATTCAGAATATAAGTGATAGAAATTGGAAAGTGACACTGGAGATATCAGTCGGGTAGAGGATGATCAAATTTATTGGTATTGTCATGCCAGGAGGTAATGGAGTACCCAGGAGATGAGATAATGTGCGCGATTTCAAATTTAAAATCCAAAAACTGTGCAGAAGACGCGATAGTTGATGGGGTATAGTACAGGTTCAATAAAAACTTATGGATATAATGGAAATCGAAAGGTATAAAAAAAAGGGACATTGTATAAGAGAATATAGTAAAGGAATAGGTTATCCTCTGGTACGAAATAAAATAGGATTCCAAAGAAAAAGCTACTGAGTTACAGAAGCGACGCATTACACATCTAAGTGCAATAAGCATTGCTCATACTAATGACTCTTCTGCAGGTAGTACGATATTAAGATGACAACACTGCAACCAGTTAATCCGAAGCCGTTCCTGAATGGACTAACGGGTAAACCAGTTGTATGCAAGTTGAAATGGGGTATGGAATATAAAGGTAAATGAATAATTTCCATTATTGAATTTAATTTTTCCTCATTAATTAATATCCTGCTTTGATGTGATACAAAAGTATGTGATAAAATTAAGTGATAGAATCAATCAGGTGCCATATTTTATATTTTCCAAGGAAGGCAACAATAATGGGCCTAGTACTATATCAGATTGATTCTTGAATGCATAAAAGAATGCACAACTTTATCACTGAACAGTATAACGAAATAGCACAAAGAATGACTTCAGGATACCTTGTTTCTGTTGATGGTTACATGAACCTGCAACTAGCCAACGCTGAAGAATATATTGATGGCCGACATACTGGTGATGTTGGCGAAGTTTTGATCAGGTTAACTTTTTTTAGATTATGCTATAGAAACATCAGTCCTTGATAACTTATTTTGAAAAAGGAGTTTTCTTAAATAGATTTTCTGGGAAATGGATTCATTCGAGAAGTCCATAGCTTAAAGTTAATTTCTATAATATCCATTGTTTAACTAGTTTCGCGGTGCTTACTTTACCACAAAGACTTCCTTTTCACTTTCTGTGTTGGGACTAAGTTTGAAAGCACCCGCAATACTCATCGGAGTGAAGAGACTATGATGGCAACATGCATTTTATGTTCTAAAGCGGTAATTCAATCATTTCAGGTGCAACAATGTATTGTGGGTTGGTGGAGCTGAGGAAAGCAGTGAAATGCAACATTAAAATTACGATCTCACAATTGTCGTTATCATTGTTCACGGTTATTGCTGTTGATAATTTATCAGTGTTCATCCGTTGGTTACTGTTTCATGTTTCAGTTTTTATTACCCCATTTCAAAGGAATCATTTCAATTTCTACAAGGGAAATGCATGTCAAGCCTGGCTTCATTCTTTGTTTAAGACTCGCTTTGTGTTTTCTTTTTCGATTGATTTTTATTAGAGCTTGTAGAGCACAGAAAGATATTGTAACAAGTTACAATGTATTTGCTGTTATTCAGTTTGATCAGCGTTCGTAATAAAAATATACTATGTTCTTTTTTCTTTCATCTTTTTCTTGGTAATGCATGGATTAGTCTTTTTTACTGGACAAATTCCTTATCCAGCGGATGTGATAGCAATTCATCTGTGTTTGCTTGATGACTCAGATCCCGAAGTTTCGATAAATTTCCTCTGACGTTAGATCTTTCGGCTTTTGTTTGTTTGATTTTTTTAATCTGTAAAGGCGTATCAGTATTCTTATTCGGCATGCTATCATTTACAATGACTTTGCTGTTCCAGGATGCTATAGTTGCATCATACAACATTAGGTTTATGGTCTAGACCTGTGGGCTAATTTCCAGCTCAAATGTAATTATGGATTGATTAAGCATATGTGGATGAAGTAAAAGGCAAATTTTGACCATGGTATCAACGCAGTGGAGTTGGGATAGTGCTCGACTAATTGCTCTAGTTCTAAATGCCTTATATGGACTTGAAGAGTACTACAATGGTTACTACAAGGATCTCAGTGTTGATGGTTTATTTGGTTTACGAATTATTGAAGGTTAACTTTTTTGTAAGTAACTGTCGAGGTTATGATTAGAACGACAAATGCTTGAAAATTTCCAAATGGAGCGGTCTGAGGGCAGAGGTCTTTTGCTATTCTCAGAAAACCATTTCATAAAGTTAATCTGTTAGAGTGTACTATATTAATCGCCTGGTGTCCAACAAATCGAATTATTTGTATTTTCTTTATTTTTCACTTCTTTTTTTTCTTTTTTTTGTGCTTGGTCAATTACATTTGAATTGGCTGTTTCTAATGCCTCTTTAATATTGTCTAAATTACAGGTCACTTGAAAAACATACAAGAAAATATGAACGATCATGATATCGATTCTGAAATTATGAATGAAATACGTAACCTAAGTTTGATGGCTGGCATGATTGCAAATAAAGCTTTACCATTTGTTGCTAATCGAGATAGAGAATATTTTAATCAGGTTTAGAATTTTTGCTTGTTTTCTGATAACTTGATATTTGTTTTACATATATGAGTTGGATACACTTTTCTCAGTTTTATGCTGTCTCCATTACTGACCAAATGATTGTATCTTTTATTAACTGACCAGAAGTAGTTTGTACAATAATAGTTTGTAAAGTATAAAATGCCGATCGTTCTCATAAAATTAGCATACGCATGGTTTGGTAAAAGATGGCATTTCATTAATATTGACCAAATGGACCATACGTGTTTACGAATTATTGCGGGAAAATGTATGTTGAAATGAAATCTATGATAGGAATTCAAGTAATTTTTTCTTTAGTATCAGTTTCTCCTCCATCGTCCATACAAGGTCAATTTTACACCACAACGTACCGATGAAAGATTTAGATGGAAAGAGAAACAACTGAAAACTAGCAAAAGTGATAGAATTTCTCCTCCTCCTATTTTGCTTACGGAAAAACAAAATGGCAGGTTTGTTTTTTTAAATATTTTTTTGTAGTAGTTTTTTTATATATTTGGAAAATTAATTCTAATTTTCGGCTTGAAGCGTGAAAAGAACGAAGATAAAAAGCCTTGTGGATATTTTGTAGCAATATCAACATAATTTTATATTCAATGGGTACACACCTTCAATGTATGCATTCTTACGGTGGAAGTTTTTGAAAAATAACTTTATTGCATTGGTTTTTTTGTGTTCTACTTATCGTTAAGGATGTCACTAATTGCAAAACAGGTTCAACAACTTTCTTATCATCGAATTGTTTTTGGCACTTTTTTTTTCAGGTGCTTCAATGAATTATTTCTGGCGAGTTTTAACTTGACGGCAAAGCCTTACAGTTGTGTTTTAAGTGTTGACTGCATGAAACGAATGGTTAACCAGCGTGGTTTCACAGAATATCAATTGACACATCAGATATTATATGTTGCTGTAGCTCTTCAAGTATATTTTCAACTCAAATTTCTTCACTCAAATTTTCAACTCAAATTTCTTTAGACATTAAACATTATTTCTTCTCTTTGCTCACAAATAAGAAAATCAGAAAAGTGGAACCATCCTTGAAGTTTTCCTATGTCGTACTGGAACATTCTGGAGATTCTATGCTACATATAACCTACTAGTGGCATAAATTCCTCTCGGGCATAATTAACATTCGGTTTCTTGAAAAAAGTTAAGGATGCTAGCCATTCAGTTGTTCATTTCTTCTCACTTATTGCTTAAGTATTTCCTCTTTTTTATTCATTTCCTACGAAACAAATCATAGTCGGTTTTTTTTTTACTAGTAGGAAATCAGTCCCATCCCATTTTATCTATCTGTTTATTTTCCTGTGTGCTTTGAAATTTTGTACTACGTACTGAATTTCAGACTCCTTGCAATTTCACTCTATCTAACTTCATCGCTTTGACAAGGAATCAAACAATTACATCCTTTATCACAGAGTACTGCACAAATATGATTGATGAATTGAGCATTTTGTTACGAAATCCAAGAATCATGGCTAGGCTTAATCATGATGAGCGTGATATGTTGATGGAACAAAGTAACCATTTATTAAATATTGTTATATTATGAGGTATCTTATTTTGTTTATATTTGAGTAGTTATATTTGCAGTGCATATAATGCTAAATAATTCAATCAGCAAAACTGTAATTTGCTGATTTTTTTTGTTCCGTTACTTGTTAGCTCGTGACATTGCCATGATATTTTTTAGCACTTATCTTAGAAATGGATGGAAAATGATTTCCTTTTATAAGTGTGAAATGTTGCGAATTCTATTTAATGTTGCATTTCAGTTTTCACATGTGGCCAGTTTGGTTTCGTTGAGCTTTCATCACTTCATTTTCTTGCATCCATATTAAGTTGGCAGAATCCTACGTCAGGTTGTTTCACGAATGATAAAGCAGATGTTATGTTCGGTGATGTGAATAAGTCTTATAACACTGATGGATTAGATCCCGGTATTTAGTTGTTTTGGCAAGATGTTATTGTTTTTAGCTAAATTGAAATATTGGAATCTAGAGAAAAGCTAAACTGCGTTGTTAGAGTTCATTTAAAATTCATTTATCCGTGGTGTAAAAAGGCTAAAAGCAAATGAACAAATTCTGATTCGCATCTACTAGTGGTGCTGCTGCTCCGAAACTTTCTACCGCTGTGAAAGAGAAATAGAAATTTAAAAATACGAAGTTTTTAATTTCGTCGAATCCATTACTTTTTTCTGGTTTAATGGCGGGATTTACTTTCACTTTTCTTTGGTTGTAGCGCTTTAACTGATTAAACAGAAGAAACTTGTCGTAAGCAGGGGAGGGAAAATTGGGTCAGTACATACTTCTTGCTAGCTTTTCTCATTTTCAGATTTATGCTCAGCGCATTCTGCAGCAGTTGCCGCCGGTGCTCTTGCAGTTTTTCTTCGGTTTTTATTGGATCGTGGACCATGGCCTGAATATTATCTAGCTGATCAATCAGTGGTTGTGTACAATATTGCAGCGGAGGAAAAATTTCGGCAGTTCAGTTACGGCCGTTGGGTACGCGATTCTTTCATTTCATCGATGCGTCATGCACGACCCCCTGAGATTGGTTGGTCACCAGATTTGTTTGCTTATTTCTTGCTTCTTTCTATCATGTTCGGTGGCTTTGTTGCTAGCCACTTTTGTTACAAACCAAAGGTAAAACAATTTTATCATTTTTCATACAAAAAGCTCTAACTTTTCATATTTATTACTTGATATGTTTCCAATTTTTTTTTATTATTTGATGTATTTCCAAATTTTTTCTGTCTACTTCCTAATGATTTAACATCTTTCGTGCAATTCATTCCAAGCTGCTGGTAAACATGAAGTAGTAATACGCCCAACTACTAAAGCACTTTGTATGAGTTTTTTACCTGATACTGGGAGATTAGAACCCAATTTGAATCCTTTCTGAGGATCTGCTTATATCATACGATCACTTCTTAATTTGGGAATAGAAGTTTTGTTTAGATGCACTCTTTGAAATATTCTATAAGGTTTTATAATTGCGAACAATTTTTCATTTCATTTTATGTGGACTTGCGGTGCTTCGTAGACAACGATCTCAATGATACATTGATATTGTGTTTTTACTTTGGTCATTTGAATGTGTGTGTATTGTATTGGATTGTATGTAATGGAGCAAAATGTGATCAATAAAATGTGTGTTACCAAATTTTAGGAACATATTATTATTTTCGGGAAACTGAGTGTGTCCTCTTTTTATGAGTGGCGAGGATAATAATATAGTATGATTTTGAAATTGTGTCATATTGTCTTTATCAGTTGTTCCAAGTGTCATCTTTAACATTTGAGCAAATATGACATTTAATTGGTAATTTGTTCCCAGTTCAATTGTTGGAATTATGAAACACTGCAAGAAATAACTAGGAAATTTATCATAATTCAATCTTAGTTCCATAAGGTAAAAATTAGTCGATGTCTCGGTGAAAGATCAATCAAATTTTGTTGATTTAAGGGGATTTACATCAAGCGAAAACAGTCTTATATATCAATAATTTTGGATGATTAAGAGACATAGAGCAATTTACGATTAAATTATGGTGACTAGTTTGATTATTGCATGTCTATATTATTTAACATTTTGCACTTCATCATGCTAAATGCAACTCATAACGAAATTTTTTATAGCCAAATTGAAAATGATCGGAAGCTTCAATCAATTCGATATATAATTAATTATGAATGCTTTAATTGCAAGATGTTTAATTGTTAAATTTATTAAACTCTTTAAATGTAATACTGTTTAATAACTGAGAAATAATAAAAGCTGGGTTTCCTAAGATTCGGATTCCATAATTCATAACTCTTTTTTGCTGATTTCTTTCCAGCCGCATATTTTGATATAATAAAAAAATAAGCATTATATGATAGACATTTCATGAATTTAGATTTTATTCATTTACAGAATTTTAAAACAATTCAAATTTTCAAAAAAGTTCAGAACTCTACAGAAGATATATATCATTTAGTTGATTCTATACTTCCGTTAGTTATTTCAAAAAAAAGGGAAATAAGTGTTGTGTTTCTTAAAAACTAAATCTAACCAATTCATTCATCAAGTTTTTTCAACTTTTTTCGCATGACTCATTAATTGATTCAATTCAGAAATTTTGTGGATTTTGTAAATTATTATACAATCCATTGATCATCGAAATGATCTTTTCAAAACAAATCCCCGTTTTTTTTTTTCTACTCATAAAATAGATAATCCTCTATTCCTCGACTTAAAATATTCAGTCGTGGATTTTGTCAATATTTCCAACAATATCTTTTTTATCATTATCACAATTGTTGCTTATCATTAGCACTATCTCTGTGTCGATTGTTATCAGCGTAGAGAATTATTCATATCCATCTATATAATTACATTTAAAGTCGATTAATATATTCATAAGATGGAACTTATAGATATTTTGATGATTAATTTCTTATTTTTTTGTTACAAGAATTTAATCAATCCCCATTGGTATTTTGATTTTCCATGCAGTTTCAATTCCTAATAAAATTGAACAATCAGTAAGATAATTAAATTACTTTTATCATTATAATCAAAATGTATCATTTGTCACACTTTTAATTTTAAAATTTAATTAGTAATAATAATGAAGACAAATGAAAACATAGACTTCATTCTGTAGAGGATATCTATAATATTGATTATTAAATGATTGTTGAAATTCACACGTTATTTAAAACGAAGAAATAGAAATAGCACATATTCACATTACAACCAACCACAATTACAATTACAACGATAGATACTGTTAATGATAACACGGATAATATCATTTAATTAGGTGACAAGGAAATTTTAAACTAATGGCTCAATTTTAATGGGACAATTAATGATCATATATGATCTGATACATACAACTATCACATTATTCTTCCTGTATGATCATTTTTTTATCATTTATTTATTTTTTCCCCAATCGTTTCTACATCCTCTTTTCTATTTTCTTTTCCTGATATACTTTTCCAACCTTAAATCAGTGATATCTAATTTTTCGCCCTTCTTTTCTATCATGTATTATCACTTAAAGTAATGTTATGCTTACTTTACATGTTTTATTTATTACTTTTATGTATTTAATAATAGCGGTGAGTTTTGGTAATAGGTGCTATATATCAGGCTTAGGCTAAGTATGTAGTTTTATTTTTTTGATATTTACTTAGCAATTACTTTTTATATGGATTGTTTTTTCAATTTTATAAATTTGTCGAGTGTTTGGAGGAAAGTTTGGAAAAAAAAAGATTGATTATTTCAAACATGTCATTCCTTTTTTTTAAAGAAAAAAAGGAAGAATAGAATTAATTTAAATTTAAATAAAACTGAAAACTAAGATTTGATTAGGTATGAATAAAACATATGATTTGATTAGGTATAAATTATTGGATGAAGCATCAAAGATATTGTTTTCAAAAATAAATCGGATAATTTTATCAACGAAATTGATTTACTTAATTACCCTAATTAATGATGAATTTTTTCCCCACTTCTTTGTATACGAATTCTGAATTATTATTTACAAAAATGAAAATGAAATGTTATTTTAAGAGTATAAACTGATATCATATTAGAATCTATGTGACAATAATAAATGATAAAGATAGCATTCATTCCTAAACATTATTATCATTATCATTATCATTTTAATTCATTATTTCTATTAGGAATGTATGAAAATGAAGCGAAAAATGAAACTTTCTTTTCTTCGATAGCTATTGAATCATTTGAAAGCAAAGAAAAAAATAAAAATGACAAATTAATTCCAATTTTTTAAAAATACTATAAGAGGGAAGATTTTTGAAAATATGCAAAAATATGCTGTAAACTTTCGTTGCTAATTTAAAAGAAAAAAAAGAAATTAAAGAAAAAAATCAATGAAAACAGATATATTCAAAAATAATTTGCTGATTCATTTCTATCATTATGCTTTTTTTTCGAAGGGAGCAGGAAGATAGAGAGAGAGACGGGGAGAGAGGGAGAGA
>NW_018108941.1:12830-14173 GCF_000183805.2 Loa loa | reverse complement strand
AAAAAACAAAAAATAGAAAAAAAAAAGAAAAAATAAAAAAAACAAAAATAAACAAAAAATGAAAAAAAAAAGACAAAAATAAAAAAACAAAAAACGAAATGATAAAAAATAAAAAAACAAAAAATAAAAAATAAGAAAAATAGAAAAATGAAATAATGAAAAATGAAAAAAAATTAAAAAATGAAGAAATAAAAAAAATGAAAAAATAAAACGAATAAAAAAATATAAAATCGATTTAAATGTTTATTTGCGCTTGGTTGTACTAGTTTTTTATTTACGCGATTGTTTATGGTTTCACTTATATTATTTTTTCCCCTGGTATTTAATGTTCGTTTTTCATCGTTGCAGTTAATGATTTTAACTGAAACGAACTGTGAATAATAATGTTTATCATGAATTTCATGCATACCTTTTTAATTATAAATTTTGTGCTTTTTGTGTAGTTCTAATTAATTTTGTTTATTTAACCTTTATATAGTACTATCTATATTTATGTGTATTTATGTTTTTTATGTAGTTTTTCAAATCGATCTTACTTATTTTTTTATCTAGTATATATGTAGTCATTAGCTTACTTTTTGGTTTTGGAAAAAGAAAAATTTCGTTTGAACTAGTGCTGACTATTTTTGTCATACAGTGAGGTCTAACTGCACTGAGTTTTTAGATATTTTTAAGTTTACAAAACTTAGAAATTCGCCACGAAATCTTTAGCATTTTTTTTAAATTCCAATTTTCCTTAATGCAGCTTTATTTTTGTGTAATATTTTTAAGCGCTTTATGATTTCTTTACTTATTTGAATTTCTAACGGTTAAGCTTTTGGCCATACTTTGTGATTAGATAATTTTTCCGAATAATCCAAATCTGCGATTTTATTCTAACTTGCTTGAATTACGGTTATTCTCTTAGGCTTTGCTTGAAAATTTGAATTTGTGCAAATTTGTTTGAATTATGATTTTTTAGATTTCTGAATTTTGATCGATTTTTTTAAAATTTCTTCAGTTTTCACCTTTTTTTTGAATACCACAATTTTTGGAAATGGAAATTTCATTTCGACTTTGAGGTTCTTCGAGTGTTTCAAACATCCGAAATGCTTAGGACCTTTTTTAGTTTTATCGAATTTTTGTTTTTTGAGCTTTTGAATTTGCTTTAAGCTTTTTCTAAGTTTCGAGTTGCGAAATTTCAGAAGCTTACAAATTATCAATTTTTTTTTACAATTCCTCGATTTTCTTGTCTGTTGTAGTGATTTGCAAAGCATGCTTATGAATTCTTTACTTCACTATACCTTCTCTTAATTCCTATGCATTTTTTTCTCTTTTTTTTTCTATAGTTTCTTAAATGTATG
>NW_018108941.1:10498-11649 GCF_000183805.2 Loa loa | reverse complement strand
ACTTACTTTATTCTTACATATTTCATTATGAACTTCATTTTTGAATGCTTTTTACTCTATTTTTCTCTGCATGTATTATTACCAACATTATTTTTGCATGCCTCTTACTCACCTTTTTCTTTTTTTTTTGTAACATTTCATTACGCACTTTATTTTTTTATGTTTTTTTACTTGCTGCATTTGTACTTATTTTATTACTTTATTTTTGCATATCTTTTATTAACTTTATTTGTAGATATTTTATTACTAACTTTGTTTCTGCATGTTTCATTTACTTTTCTTGTGCATGCGTTATTAGCAGCTCTATTTTCGCATGTTATTTCACTAATTTTATTTATAGATATCATTGCTTACTTTATTCTTACATTTTCCATTATAAATTTTTTTTTTTGAATGCTTTTTTTCACTTTTTCTCCACATTTATTATTAATAAATTTATTTTTGCACGCCTTTTACTTACTTTTTTTGTGCGCATCATTGCTTGCTTTATTTTTGCACATCGTTTACTTACCTTATTTTTATATATTTTATTATAAACTTTATTTCTAAGTGGCCTTTACTCACCTTCCTCCTGCACGAGTCATTACCAAGTTTATTTTTGCATGCTTTTCATTCACTTCGTTTGCAAATATTTTATTACCAACTTTTTTTGCATGCCTTTTATTACTTCGTTTTTACTTGTTTTATTACTTCATTTTAAAATGTTTCTTGCTCATTTTATTTGTGCATATTTTATTACGTTTTGCACGCCTTTTACTTAATGTCCTTGTACACATATTATTGTCAACTTTATTTTTGCACGCCTTTTGCTTACTTTATTTGTTCATATTTTATTACCAACTTTATTTTTGCATGTCGTTTACTTACTTTATTCTTGCATATTTCATTATGAACTTCATTTTTGAATGCTTTTTACTCAGTTGTGTTAATTAGAGAGCGATATAAGTAGTGTAATGAATCGAATGGTCATTCCAGATGTCCTGAAAATCAAAGAATTAAAGCTGATTTGATTCTGAATTTTCGGTAATGAAGAAACTAACAGCTTCCATTACTTTTGCATTTTCTGCTAATTAAACGTCAACAGAAAAATAGGTTTTTTTCAACTGAAAAAGTAACTTTTCTTTTTTTTTAAATTTTTAATTGAAACGAAG
>NW_018108941.1:5227-10015 GCF_000183805.2 Loa loa | reverse complement strand
AACTTCATTTTTGAATGCTTTTTTACTCAGTTGTGTTAATTAGAGAGCGATATAAGTAGTGTAATGAATCGAATGGTCATTCCAGATGTCCTGAAAATCAAAGAATTAAAGCTGATTTGATTCTGAATTTTCGGTAATGAAGAAACTAACAGCTTCCATTACTTTTGCATTTTCTGCTAATTAAACGTCAACAGAAAAATAGGTTTTTTTCAACTGAAAAAGTAACTTTTCTTTTTTTTTTAAATTTTTTTTAATTTGAAACGAAGTCTGTTTCACTTTTTTACTAGTGAAAAGTAAGTAAATTTTGTGGATACTTGGGCGGCTGGATCAATCGCCCAATCGAGCAGGCGTCAGAAGCTCAATGCTTATCAATGAATTTCAATGAAAATTCGATTGGTATAGTTAACTGTTCATTTTATATCAAGGTTAATTTTAACTTTAATTTCTATGATATAATTTCACTGTCAATTCATTGCCAAATGGAAGGAACTTGATATTCACTCCTCCTGCTCATTCACCTAAAGGATTTTAAACGCAAAATGTTTTCGTTCGTACTTTTCATTGATTCTAAATTTCAAATTTTTTGCCTTGTTTTGGGAAAAATGTTATAGACTTGTATTTTCACCAAATCTCATAATCATTTTTTTGTATTTCCAACAGCTTTTAAATGACAAGTTGTTCTCAGTTCGTCGAGACTAACTGTGATCTGTTTAGGTAAATTAAAATTTATGGTTCTTTTCTTTTTCATTGAAGTGGAGTTCTGAATAGAACATCAAGTAGCGAATGAAGCGCCAGTACTTCCGAAAAATGAATTATCAGGTTCTTTTCATTCCATGATTTCTTCAGTGATTTGGCAATGAAATTATATCACAGAAATTAGACTTGGAATTATCTTCGATATCAATTGAATTTTGTCGAGAGCTATGAATTTATGAACTTCGCTGTCATCTTAAATCGAAATAAGCGAGAATAATTTTCTTTACGAATATTTGCTGATTGCGAAAATTTCTTAGTAATGTTTTGTTTGCGACAAAACAAAAAATACCTAGGTGTACCAGGCGAATTTTCATCGAAATTCATTAATAAGCTTTGAGCTTCTGATATCATCTTTATTGGATATTTGATGAAAACTGAAATCTTATGGTGGGTGGAATATCGAGTACCTCCGGTTATAAATAAATAATGGAAAGATATTGGAGTTGAAGTTTGAAACGACGATCTTTAAAACTATATATTGGAAGGTGTTTGCAAAAATTAGTCTCTTTTTACTATTAAAAAATGTTATTTTGTGACGTGCATGCAGCTATCTTACACTTCGCATGCAAAAAGCAATTCATCAAGCAGAGTTTCAATATTTTAAACAGTATCAGTAGAACATTTCTCATGTATTATGGAAAAACTTTGAAATGGTAGAATGCAGTGCAACAGTCTTCGCGATTTTGCAAAGATTACTGACAATTTAACGACTAATTGGTCTGTTCAAGCTTCACTACTTTAGTTTTCTCGAATAGGTTGGATAAATGAAGTTCTGTGAGAGGCATTTTTGAATTTAAGGCATAACTTAGTCAAAGTTTGGAAAAGCTAATAACGGTCACGCGAGTTGTTATCAGTAGCATTTGATTCAGTATGAGAAACTGCAAGTCCCGAACTTGTTTTTGCAATTACTTGCTAAATTTGATCGGAACAGAGAGAGCTTTCAAACATTGTTTATTGCTAAGCTGACTTCGATATTTGAAAGCCAAATTATCATTTGGAAATAACAACGGATAATAAGGGACGTCGAATTCGCGATTATCCATGGACAGCAACCTTCTTACTTGAACGGTTGTACGTTCCGGTTCTCATTTATTTTTTGCATGAATAATAAACGTTCATGGAAAATCGACTTTACTTATTTGTGTGTAAACAAAACTGATCTATGAATTGTAATTCCATACCACTGTTTACTGTTTGAAGTTTCATCCATATTTTTTCATCAACAAACGAACTGAAACCAATGAATTTGTGTTAGAGTGCTAAACTACATTTTCAGTGATGCTTCATATATATTCGACTGTATCCCTCATACTTATTCTGCCATCCCGGATATGCACATGCATGCTTTTTCTCATCTGAAAAACTCCTCTTTTAACATTTGTATTTACTTTGGTAATTAATTAACATAATTGGAAAATTAATTGCAAAATTATCAGCAGCACAAAATAAATTTATCACATTACATTTCAATCAACTTAGTGGACGAAAAGCTCTTTACTCGTTTTACATATATTAAAATAAAATAAAAAAACAAAGAACTTGGTCTTAGTACTACCTTTATTGGAATGTTTCGCATGACGATGACAAAATCTATGTCGGTTTTCGTTTCTTTATTGCCTAAATCTTCAACTTTACCAATACGAATGTAACCAAGGAAAATTAATTTTGAGTATTGAATTATTTTTTAATTCGATTTCCATTATGTCCGTTAATCTAAAATTTTTCTTAGTAACCTTCAGATGATATCAACCATTAACATTAGAAGTGATAATGCATTGAGGGATGATAGTGTATGATCGAAATGAAATTTGTTCATGCTAATAACAATTAGCTCTTTTAAGGAATACTTATCCTGATTTTATTAGTATCTTCATCTCTTTTTTCATATTATTAGCAAACCTGTTTACGAATCTTTTTATAGAACGATAGCGGAAATTATTTAAAGTATATAATATGGGAAAAATGATTGCTTTTGATTATATTAATAATATATTTCAATTTTTTTCTTTTAGTGTTTTTAAATTGATATTTAATAATTTCAAATTTTAAATAATAATTTTCACTTATTTACAGTTAGTCCTATAGAGTGTTTAATTGGAATTAAATTCTAATTTTTGTAAATTCGTATAAAATTTCTTGCTTGATAGTAAACAATGGTTGAATTATATTATTATGAAAACATGCTAATGAAATGTTTTGAATGTAGCAAAGAATTTGGTGGACATAAAACATCAACGAATATAAATGACCATATATTTGCAGAATGTTTTGCAAATGCATTTAAAGTTATTACTCATTTTAATATAATTATAAAATCAAAAATTTTGTTAATTACCACCACTTATTAGCTTATTGTCATCCATCAAAGCAAATGTAGGATGATGCTAAAAATCACATTCAATTCATTGTTTAAATTTCTTAAAATATACTAAAATAAGATATTAGAATATCAAAAATAATAAACTTATTTATTAGTAATAACGTTTATTCGGCATAATTATTATTAAAATCTTTTTTTCTGTGTAATTACATATTTAATTCACAAAATTGAAATTTTAACATAAATTGAATTATTGAACGATTGAAAGTAAATAACTTCATGAAATGCAAACAAATCCATCAGAAATAAAACTTTTGAATCATTTATTTCAGTTTTTTTTTTTTTTTAGAATCAAATCAATATTACGAATGCAAAAAATGAGCTTCCTTAAAAAGTCGTTTCGAATTACATTCAGGTAATAATATCCCATTCAGGTAATAATATCTTTTCACATCTTCCACAGTTATAAATCCATCATTGTCAGTATCCATCTTCCAAATTTAGTCATATAATAAAATTTTTTCTTTTCTTTTTTTTTGGGTAAATATACAATAAGTAATAAATACAATATGAAAGTAATAAAAACGAAAAATAAATTGAAGAAATAAAATTTGTCTATTAATTAATTCATTCAATTTCAGCTATAATTTCAATATTTTGTCGTTGATAAATCATTTATTGTTATCATTACACTTTACAATCACTATTACTAACATTAATTACTTTTGTTATTGTCTGTTAACATTATTATCATCATTATTCTTTTTATTATTATAATTATCATTGTAGGTATCATTAAACAAGAATAGTGTTGTTATCGAAAAAAAAGAAGCTAACATTAGGATATTGTGTAAACATACCTTGAAATATCGCATAACATAATATTTGAAATTTGGTGATAATTGAAGTGACATCGATGGATTACTATCATTGCGATCATTATGATCACTATAAATATGCATTTGGTTAAATAACTGATCCAAATTATATGCCATAAATGTGACATTTGAAACTGTACACAGCTTCAGCATAATCTTTAAAAGCACTCAAATTTATTTGTTCCTAAAAAAAATAAATAAATACAAAAATACATAATAAATAGAAATGAAAATGAAATATTTTGCTTAGACAACAAAATTTATTTTGCAAAATTTTTGACAATTTTTTTTAATTAAAATAGAATTGGAATTAATAATAATTTAAAATAGCAAATTACATTTATCAATGATCTGTTTAGCTATCAATTCAAATTACGAAGAAAAAACAGCAACTGATTATTGTTACTTGTACCTGTACATGTACAGGTATATGTATATACACATGTACTTCTTAATGAATGATATTTTCAATTAAACTACATTTATTTCATGCTTTTTCTTTTTTTTCTTGACATGGTCGGCTAATTGATGCAAGTAATTTAGATTGATATGATCAATCGATTTATGCAAATTAGATGTGTAAATGAATATACTTGATCATCTGGTTCCATTAACAGGAAAACAAATTGCGCAATTCGTGAAAAATGAGCCGATGAATTTTGAGAACTTGTCGATGCATAAGTACAATAACATTCACTTATTTCATGTAAGCATAATATTAATTCCTAAAAAATAAAAAACAAAAATAAAACGAACTTATTCTAATTTCAATCATGCAAACTAAATTTGTTAAAATGTTTTATAGTTTAGGCATATTAGCTATGCATTACTTAG
>NW_018108941.1:2347-4241 GCF_000183805.2 Loa loa | reverse complement strand
GCAACTGATTATTGTTACTTGTACCTGTACATGTACAGGTATATGTATATGCACCTGTACTTCTTAATGAATGATATTTTCAATTAAACTACATTTATTTCATGCTTTTCTTTTTTTTTCTTGAAATGGTCGGCTAATTGATGCAAGTAATTTAGATTGACATGATCAATCGATTTATGCAAATTAGATGTGTAAATGAATATACTTGATCATCTGGTTCCATTAACAGGGAAACAAATTGCGCAATTCATGAAATCGAAATACCGAGGGTGGCAATAACTCTACGGAACGAATACAAATTCATGTCTTCACGGACGCTTCAAAAGTGGCATATGCAACAGCGATGTATGTTCTAAGCAGCAGTGCTTTTCGCGAAACCTAGACTGATCCAATTAAAGGAATGAGCATACCTTGGTTGGAAATGCTTGCGATACCTATTGGAGTACAAGCAATAAAGCTCGTCATGCAACAATTAGAACTAAACGGGTGCGCAATAACCTTTGGTGCACAATAGTTGTTTGCAGCATTTAAACATTTCCAGCCTGTCACTAACACACATTAGCATAGGTTCGAAAGCAATAAACGCCCATCTGCGCATCAATAAACAACCGCAAATATACATGCGCTGTTTGAAGGAAATATACATTCGCAAATTGTAACTTCTATTAAATCAACAAATGCACGTTTGCGTACTATTAACTAATGAAGACGGACATTTGCGCCATCTAGAAATTCAAAAGATACATTTATCAATATTATTATAGAAACTTTTATGATATTCAAATTTTGAAACACAAAAATTTCAGAGAAAAACAAAATTTGGTTTCGAACATTTAAAAATAACAGATGTAGTGACCGCAGTTAAACTATACAATAGATTGACAATACATTGTTATCGTTTGAAAGTAAAACTGGATATTCAAATCCCCGTTATCACTGTCTACTGCCCCAATCAGTTCTTCCGTTGCACTCGAAAAATGCGAAAAATAGAGCATTGATCCGCTAATATCGGGCAAGATATAGTCCAATATTCCGCTGCGGAAGTATAAAAAGCGCTGCTATTAGATTTTCAGCCATTAATGATTCCGCATTGCTCTTTCAGTGTTTAAAAAATGTTCTTAGATATTGTGTTTACCAGTGAAGATTTTGTGCGCTAATGTCGATCATTCTCGACATTGCTTCAGAACATGTTCATCTAAATGATATACTGTTCAAGAATAAATTTACTGTTTTACAATGAATTGCAAGATTAACATGCCGAGTACTTGTTCTGGTAACTTGCCAGACGACATTTACCTGATCATTATTGTGTCATGTGAAGTGAGAGGTCGAATTCAATAATAAAAGATGATTTAAATGTTAATTTTTCGAAGTCTTTTGCAGTTGTTATTTTTCTGAATGTCATAAAATAGATCTGCGGTATTTCCAGAAGATAAGTGTGGCAGGTTTTGATTGAAACGATTTCTGAAAATTGATTAGAGCTTGAAAATTTATTAACCGTAAAAAGAAATAAGGGTCTGTTAATAAAATGCGGAATTTTCTAAATTTCCACTTCCTGCACATTTTTCATTTCCAATCCTTTAGAAAATGTCATTAAGCGTTTAATTAAGATTCTTTTTAAAATGGCTGCTATTTTTCAACAAAGTAAAATTTGTCTTTAGAGAACATCGAAATTATTATACAAACGATTTTAAATATGGCAAGGTTAATAGTACATATTGCTTTTTTCATCTATTGCCAGGCTGCCGCCCCAACGGCACCTGGAGGAGGAGAACAAGCGTCAAATCAAGCATTAAGTATGCATTCCACATTCTGATTTACCACAAATAAAATACAAATCTGCTATGTATATATTGCATTCTGCTTCATTCCAGCAATTTTATTTGGGTATTTC
>NW_018108941.1:0-1635 GCF_000183805.2 Loa loa | reverse complement strand
TTCCAAATCTCAAAGGTTCTCCCTTGTTCAATTAATTTTATCAGACTAACTATAGCATTAATTTCAGCCGCGGAGGTTATCACAGAAATTTTCAATGAAAGATGGAAGATCGTTTATTTTGGAGGAGAAACCGTTTCTATTTGTATGAAACTCTCTTGACTTGATAAAGTGAAACCAGGAGAACTGTGAATGTTTGTAGTGATAAAGATTGGTGCACAAATGATAAAATAAGGAAGTTCTCTTCATCTATCAACTATTTCTCGTTTATCTATTCGATGATAACTTTTAAAAGAATCCATTGTATTTTAAATATAAAAGACGATGAGATTTCTATAGAAATATCAAAATTAGAAAAAATAGAAAAAGGAAAAATTGTTCTACCCACAACGCTCTCTTGTCGCAATTTGATTAAATTAGCTTGTTTTTATGTTTGATATTCAAATTCAATCCATGAGCGCATTTGTTTCGAATCACTTTCCGCTTGCGCAAATAGATTTACGGATTTGCGGATATCCGAAGCTAGCATTTCTCCATTGTAAAAGTAGCGCTAATAATTCCGCATTTTCTTACTTTTCATGAAATTAGAAGAAAGTATCGGAAATGACGACGTCACGTAACGTGACCCTGTTGTATTTACGTGCAAACACGTTTCAAATCGTTATCAATTTGATAAATATAAAGCTAATGTTGTTAACCATTAGCGCCATAAATGATATGTAACATGATGGCGCCATGTGAAATGAGGTCATGATCGGAACATGCATATAATTCTTTCGGGTAATTGAAATGACATTCATCGGATGATAGGGAATGTCCCACTGATGATAATACTACCGCCTTAATATACCAAATATATAATAATGATGAATATTATGAAAGCGTTGATTAATTAATTTGGAAAATTTAATTTAGCATCAAAAGAATATCTGACATCTTTCCGGGTTCATGAAATTATGACGACACTTTTTTACGCTAAAAAGTCACGAAATGCGCAATAGTTGTTTGTAGCATTTAAACATTTCCAGCTTGTCATTAACACAAATTAACACAGCTTCGAAAGGAACAAACGGACATTTGCGCATCAATAAGCAACCATAAATATACATGTGCTATCTGACGAATGAATAAATGAACGTTTGCAAATTGTTCACTTCTTACTATTACTATTTATTCGATTTACAGAATCAATAAATGCGCATTTGTGTATTATTAACTTATCAAGATGGACATTTGCGCTATCCAGAGATTCAACAAATGTATTTGTTAATAGCATTGAGGAAATTCTAATTATTCAAATTTGGTTAGGTCAAATATAAAGGAAATCAGTTGTACTTATTTCAAAATTTGAATCGATCGTTTTAAAATTACATAATTAGTGAACACAGTTAATTTGTATAAAAGATTGATAAATACATTACTATCGCTGGATAGTAAAACTGGATATTCAAAACCCTGTTCATATATCATTGTCTGTCGGAATTAGTTCTCCTTCTGTTGCACTCGAGAAATGCGGAAAATAGAGCATTGATACGCTAATATCGGGCAGGATATACTCCAAGATTCCGCTGCGGAAGTATAAAAAGCGCTGTTGTCAAATTTTCAACCATTTAATGGTTCTGCCATTCCTTTTTCTTT
>NW_018108940.1:9738-11998 GCF_000183805.2 Loa loa | reverse complement strand
ATAACAATATTAATAAAAATTATTATTATTGTTGTTGTTATTATTATTATTGTCATTATTATTAAAACTGTTATTATTGTTACTGCTGCTGTTATTGTTATTATTATCATCATTGTTATTATTATTATTATTGTTATCATTATTATTATTATCATTACTATTATTGTTATTATTATTATTGTTATTATTATTATTATTATTATTATTATTATTATTATTATTATTATTATTATCATTATTACTATTATTATTATTCTTCTTTTTACAATAATAGTGTTGATAATAATAACAATATTAATAAAAATTATTATTATTGTTATTATTATTTGCATAATTTTATTGCTTTTTAACAATTAAAAATGCTAAAAATTTCCACAAATCATACATTATAATTAATTATTAAATGATTGTTATGAAATGCCAGTAAATGAAATAATATGAAATTAATTACAATTTTGAACTCATCTTTCCTCAAATTATTATTTCGAGTATTCGTAATCCTTATATCTATTTAATGAATAATTTCCTTTTCCTTTCGCATGAAATTAATTTGGATGAAATCATTTTTATACTTTTTTTTAAATCTATCTTCCATTTATAATTCTTGTCCTTTTGTACCAAAATTTGTAATCATTTTTTTTTAAAAATTAAATTTCACTAAATTCTATTCTCTTAATTATCATTTTCTCTCACTATGATAATTACTTCTTTACATTCAATTAATTCATTTCATTTCAAATATTACTTCAATATTTTCCTTCAATTATTACTCCATTTGAATTCATTCAATTACATTTTAACCATTCATCATCCAATATTTGTTAGAATTCAAAAGTACTTCTAAATTGTTAATTGATTCATCCCATTTTATTTCTATTTGTTTCTCTTCTCTGTGGAATATCTTTTCCTTCCATTTTAAATGGTACAAATTAGTTTGCAAAATTTCTTTTTAATTATTTAATTTATTCTGTAACAAAATTATTTTTTTCTTTTGATTACTATCCATTTATATGTTTTATTTTTCTTTTTCATTTAATTTGTTAATTAGCTATCTTAAAAAGTTTGTAATTAAAATTAAGAAATATGTTGGAATAATAATCAAGAAGATTGATCGTGCATAGGTAAGAAAGTATTCGGTGCAACAAAGAAAATTCAACAAATACGATCTTATCCACATATGATCGTATTTGGTGACAATTTTTGGTGACAATGCACAGCAGGTAACTGGAACAGTGAAGGAATCGGATTACTTTTGCTTTGTTTATGAGGTACATTTGATAGATTAATGCAATAGACTCAGTCATTTAACCATAACTTTTACTGACATAATTATATTTATGCATAAATATATATACATATTTATATCCTCGAATGAATTGGCCGTAAAAAAAAGTTAAAGATTATTTTATTTAATGATATTCATTTTTACAAATAAAATAATATTGCTAATTAAGGATAATTAGGTTGCAAGAAAAAATTTACTTATATAAATTGGCTTATATTTAATAATTAATTAGTTTCTAAGAAAAATAATTTGTAAAATTTTTTAACTTATATATAAATGAATGCATTTTGTTGTTATAAAATGATTTATCAATTATTTTCGAATTTTTTGTATAATCTTTGCATACATTTATAGTTCTATCTCATTATGATTAATTGAAATTATGTGATATTTTTGTCTATTAGTAATAAAGTTCTAATTAAAACTTGAAATAATACTTGTTATCTCTCTGTCATATATATACAAGTTTTGATATATTGTTTTTTATTATTTAATTAACGATTTTAGTTGCTGAATTGATGAACAATTCTAAGCTTCAAATCACATTTTTTATTTTTGTAATTTAATAATTATAATTTGTTTTAATGTTTTAATATATAATTAAGGTGTGAAAATATAAAATGAGATTAGGTGCCTAAATAAATTTATTAATAGGCGTCAGATACTTTTTGTTTTTGTTTTTTTTTGTTTTTATATTAAACAAGACTTGTGTTAAAGATTTCGAAGTAAAGAAAAAAATGCTGAAATCAATAAAACTACAAATATAATATAAGTAACGTAATGGAAAGCATATGAAATGAAATAAATATTGGAATATAAAATGGAATGGAAAAGTGTTAAAAGGATAAAATTACTGTAATTAAATACAAAATTAGTAAATAAAAAAGTTTTGTTCGTAATAAACAGTTTTGTATATTACTTAAGACTATGAGCATAGTAAAAAATGTATGCAAAACTTATCTTACCTAAATAAAA
>NW_018108940.1:5866-8834 GCF_000183805.2 Loa loa | reverse complement strand
TTTATGAGTTGTAATAACGATGTTATGAAAAACGTAAAATTTAAAAATCTAAAATTTTAAAATAATTTATGAGTGTAATAACGATGTTATGAAAAACGTAAAATTTAAAAATCTAAAATTTTAAAATAATTTATGAGTGTAATAACGTTGTTAAGAAAAACCAAAAATTTTAATGTTATGAAAAATCTAAAATTAAAATAAAATAGTTGTCTTTTCTTTTTCCATTACCACAATTCATTTGTGAAATGTGAAAATTTAAATATTTGAGAAAAAGATTTTGCAAAAAAAAAAAATTCAAACTTTATAAATAAATTTGAAAAATAATAAAAGTATTGCAATTACAGCAGGTTAATATAATTTTTTTTTCCTATAAATCAAATTTGATGAAGCAATATATTTGAGTTTAAAATATAATCTTAGAACGGATAATTCCAAGATGAATACAATGGTATGCATGTTGTCAAGTTTAAATTGCCATGAAATATTTAATGACCACTATGCAGGTCATTCATTCCCACATACAAAAGATAATGGTCAATTTGTCACATGAAGTTATTCAATCATATTTTACATTAGCAATGATTAATTGCTACATAATTATTTCGTCCATAGTGAGCAAAAATATCTGTTTCATTTCGAATATTACTCGTTTATGCGAATTTTATGAAAAATAAATTTCAAATTTTCAAAAGAAATGAAATGAGAAATAAAAAAAATTTTTTTAAAACGGAAAAAACAAAATTCAAATTTTCAAAATGAAAGTTTGATGAGAAATGAATTTCAAATAAAAACAGCTGATATCAATGATTGCATTAGTGATATCATAGTGATTGAATAGCTTAATTAATCAAAATTATAACTTCACAGAATTGCTAGTCTTTTTTTCTTGTGCTTCATTTAATCATGTTATATTTAAATTCATTTTTTTTTTTGATTTCTTCTTTTCATTTTTATCATATTTTGCGTCTGTTTGATCGGAAGTAAAATGACTTTCTGAAGTGACTAATTATTCTTCCATTTTTTCCCTGGGGTAGATTCAACTTAACCATTACCATTCCATATTATTACTTTTCATTAATTACAGTTGTTTGACCTTATTTATTTATAGATGCGGAATCACTTGACCCTTGATCTTGTTTGTAGATTAAACTTATCACTTGATCCTAATTAATCTAACCTATCACATTTTAGAAGAAAAACGACTAATTTTATGGTTTGATCAATTAGATATAAGATAATACAAATGAAAGTATGTTATGTTATATACAATTCACTTTTTTTTCATTGTTTGTCAGTTTTTTTTTTTTTTTTTTTGCTCATTGCAAGTTTTTTTATCAAAACTCATGCATACTGTGGTTATTATTTCCTCTGTTTTGGTTACTGTATATAATACTGTATCGTGTTGTTGTGATACTGTGATTATTTATGAAAAATAATTTTAATAATTGATAGCTTAGTAAATGTAAATTGTCCAAGCTAATTTACTGCTAATACTATGGCTATATATTTACTGTAATTATTGCATCATGTTTGTTGCAATTGTCATCTTATTACCGTAAGTTGTAAAGCATTACGAAAAAGCAATATGCTATTCTAATCATAACAAACAGGATACAGTAATTATAGTAAACATACAATTTCATTTTTTTATACGACAATTTCTATAATTGATGGCTTAGTAAGGTAATTATTTTCATAAATTCAGTTTTAAAGATTTGCTGTTGCATAGTGAGGTGTTTTTTTTTCTTTTTTATTTTTAATTTCTCTTCCATAATCCATCAATTTTTTTATCTTTTTTCTTTCAAATTAAATTCATGAGTTAAATTTTCTACAACAATTTCAGTTTCTAATTACCAACTGCTGCTAATTAATAGCTTATTATATTTCCTGCTTTTGATGCTTTTCCTAAGATAAGAAATTTTTATTTATCGTAGATTGAAATAATATTGCTTATGATTTATTGATTTATTTTTTTTCCACTATACAAATTTGTATTATTGCTTTGAATTTTCATCATTTTTTTTCATCAGGACAATGTACTATAAAGCATACGAATATGCTTCTTTTTTTTTCAAAATTTCTCATTTTTATATGATAGATTACCGTAAGTCTTTTTTCTTGTTACAGTAAATTATAGTCCTTCTTATCACTACAGTTCCTTCTTCACAATAGATTATCGTATTTCTTCCATTATGATTTTTTTTTTATGCCGAATTATCATCTTTCTTCTTTCATATATCTTTTGGTTAACGATAGATTATCGTACACTTTTTGTCTTCAATCATTACGATAAATTACCGTATACTTTTTATTTTCCTTACTACGGTAGATTACCGTAGGCTCCTTTTCTTCATTCATTATGATAGCATATCGCGTTGGATGAAAATGTAATGTAGTAAAATTAAATAAATAATTTTGAAAAAAACAAAAATTTTTGCTATACTATGAATAAATAATAAATTATAATAAGGTTATTTTTCGTTTTTCTTTCCACATTCATTCATTCAAACCAAATCAAATTAAATATTTACAATTTTTACATATCATCATCATCATACTTTTCTAGTAAAAATTTCCGAGAGTAAAAATTTTTTCCATCTCAATTTTTATCATTGAATCTTTCTAGCAATAAATAAATGATTATTATCATAGAAAACATGGCATTATTTTTTTTTCAAATAAATTCGAAAAAAAAAGAGACGTAAAAAAAAAGGAAGAGAAAGAAATGATATCTAATGCTTGACATTTTAAAAATGTAACTGAAGGTCAAAGAGAAGAAAGAAAAATGAAAGATTAAAAAAAAAAAAGAATTAATTTCGTATGAAATGATTTGATATGGTGACAATAATTTTAAATGTGTTCTACACTTAAAAATTTTTTCTCATCGTACTTTTTTTTTTTTTTTGCATACAAAAATTATTTCGACAAATTTCTTTTTCTCTCATTCAATACCAAATGATGACAACCT
>NW_018108940.1:1915-5820 GCF_000183805.2 Loa loa | reverse complement strand
CAAATAACAACAATGCCTTGTGAAGGTAGTAATTTTTACACGTTTTTTTTGTCATGTAATTTTAGGATGTAAAGAATCTTTTTTTTCCCTAATCAAAAGTGATAAACAATTTAATTTTATAAAACAAAAAAAAATTTCACACTTGAAAATTTGGATTTTTGTCTATAACTCATTTAAATTAATTCAAATTGTAATATGGAAAAAGGTTAGTGATAGCAAGTGTAATTTATTTTTCTGGAATACCGGAATGCCAAGAAAATATGTTAATATTTTTGCTTAAATAAAGGCAGTCAACCTGTATATCATTCCAATAAGAAAGATAATGAATTTGTTATTAAAAATTATTAAATTTATTTTTTAGAATTATTAAAAATAATTTTCAGTCATTTGTTTTCTCATATTGTTGAATTATTACATAATAGAATAAATTAACAGAAACATTTGCTAGATTGAAATTAACTATTGCTATCCATTTAATTAGCACTTTGTTTATTAATCACTAATTAGCTTAATTAGTCAATAATTATTGGCATATTTTATTAGTTGATTCAAAATACATTTATTTTTAGCGTGAGTGTATTTCTATACATATTGGTCAAGCAGGTGCCCAAATTGGCAATGCATGTTGGGAGTTGTATTGTCTAGAACATAATATTGGTAAAGATGGAAAAGTTGCAGAGGAGGGAAGCCTATCCGGAATACAAAATCGAAAACCGGAAAATCAGGTGAATATTGTATTAAATTTAGTTTCCATTAAGTTTCATTATTTTAAGTAACGTTTGTTTTTTTTTTCTGAGAAATATCAAATTTTAATTTAAATTTGTCATTTTTAAAATTACGAATTAACATTGTTTATTTGGCTGAGACCTTCTTAGTTTGCTTATTTTAATCATTTTTAGATTATTCACTTACTTAATTAGTCAAATTTTTCTTTTTTTTATTTCGTCGATTACTTATTTAATTTAATTTTGAATATAAAATTAAATATTTTATTATACAAAAAGAAAAAGAAATTAATTATTTTTATGGTACAGTTTTACTAACGTCAAATAACATAAATTTTTTGGATAAAAAGAAAAGGAAGAAGAAAATTTAGCAAATTTTTAGTCTATCACAACATTCTTCTCGGAATCATCTGGTGGCAAATACGTTCCTCGAGCTATTTACATTGATTTAGAGCCTACTGTACTTGGTAAAATATTTCACTTCATTTTTTTTTTTCCAGTATTTTATTCTTTTCCATGCTTTAATGAAATTCCTATTTCACCATTTCATGAAATACTAATAATATACAGTAGTATATATATATAACTTACTGTTAAATCATTCATCAAATATAAGGATGCATTGAAATGAATTACTTTCATATTGAATTTCAGTTAATTCAAGCGATTAATTTAAATTTGATAAAATTTCGAAAGATTTGGGAATAAAAAAAAGCACATATTAAATGAAAGGTATTACAGTAAATAACGATAGTGATGCAGAAAGTTACTACAATTTAGTGACAGTAATGATGCATTACGGTCACTACATTACAGTAACGATGCAAAATATTACTGTAATTACTACATTACAGTAATACGGATGCAAAATACTACTGTAATACAGCATAGCAGTTCACTTATACTTTTTTTTGCAACTTTTTTTCTCTCATATTTTTATTATCACTAATTTTTTCTTTGGTTTTCAATTCATTTGTTATATCTCTCCAATGTTTTTTAAATTTGAAACTAAAAAAGCGGAAAATTTTGACGGAAATTTTGAATTTTAAGTTGAAATTTCAGTTTCGTTATGTATTTATTACACACAAATACATTCATATATTATTTAATATTTTAATCCACTGAATGTAATGAAATTGAATTTTATAAGGTGATGAAATTGAATTCCTAAAAAATTATTCATCATACCATTTAGGAAAAAGGTTATTACTTCTACAGACGAAATATCATTAGTATTACTATCATTAGTATTGCTAGGCATTCTATTGACGGATTTCTTTTTTTTTTTTAATTTTAAATCAACTCTATTAATTAAAGTCAATACCTGCATATTTGCTTTTTCATTTGATATTTAATTTTATATATTTTTTAATTTTTTTAATTTGAATATATATATATTTTTTAATACTATATTTATTAATAATAATGTATGCGCAGATGAAATTCGTTGTGGTCCATTCAAGCAACTTTTTCATCCGGAACAATTAATTAGTGGTAAAGAAGATGCAGCTAATAACTATGCACGTGGCCATTATACTATCGGTAAAGAGCATATTGATAAGGTGTTGGATAAAATTCGAAAACAGGTTTGTAATTTTGTAATTGCTTATTTGTCATGATTTGGAATTTTATTAAAAATTTGAAAATTTTTGTTTTGATGTTAAATTTGTCGTATTTTTAGACGGAACAATGTATGGGATTACAAGGTTTTTTGGTATTCCATAGTTTTGGTGGTGGTACTGGATCCGGATTTTCATCACTACTAATGGAACGACTTTCTGTTGAATATGGTAAAAAATCAAAACTTGAATTTAGGTAACGAAAAAATTTTTGGCAAATTTCCCATACTACTATATTTTATTATCATACTTTACATGTTTTATACTTTACTATCAATCTTTTACGCAAAGATAAATGATTAATAGATTAGATTTATGTCATTTTTTGTTTATTGTCAAGTTTAGCTGTGAAATATTATTTAAATAAATGAAGAAATAATGAAATACATACATTTATACAAATATCATTATCAAATTAAATTAAATTCCAATTCTTTCTAGTAATTACACTGATAGTCTATCAATTATGCATAATAATTAATTAGATAAACCAATGGATTTAATCATTTAACATTTGTTGCATATATTGCATATACACTATAAAATTGTAATATGGACACTTTTCAGTTATAAATTTGATTAATTATTTTATTCAATTCGTTGATAAATCAATTAAATCAATTAACATTTAAGCTATTCATGTAATCATCGGTACTTCGTTTCATATTTAATTACTTATTCTAGTATCTATCCAGCACCACAGGTATCAACAGCTGTTGTTGAACCATATAATTCAATTCTAACCACTCATACAACATTGGAGCATTCCGATTGTTCCTTTATGGTTGACAACGAAGCAATTTATGATATTTGTCGTCGAAATCTTGACATCGAAGTTTGATATTATCAATACTAATTGTTAATGAGATAATTAATAATGCAATATGACCGAATGTAAAAATGCATTTTTTTTTTTACATTCTATTAATGAATATTTATTAATACTATAGCATATAGCAATTAATTAGACAATACTATAATTAAAGAAAAAAAACAGAGTGCAGAAAGTTTAAATAGGAAAGGAATAAATTGAAAATGATGATAACTTTACCTATCAGTTTCATTCTTATATATTGATCAATTGAATTTGTAAAAAAAAACGAAAAAAAAATCTTTGGAAAATATTTGTGAATCCGAAAATATTTATTATTTCCATCAGATGATCAAAATTGTCATCTTAAGTATTCAATAAATGATGATAGATCAAATAACAACAAATTCTAGAGGCCATCATATGTCAATTTAAATCGGCTTATTGCGCAAATTGTTTCATCCATTACCGCATCATTACGTTTCGACGGCGCTTTAAATGTTGATTTGACTGAATTTCAGGTTTAACTTTGCAATAATTCCTTCTTTTAATAAAATTAAACTTTCGTTTTCTAATTAAAAAAAGAAACAAAACTATTAATAGAGAAATGTTCAAATGTTTCGGAATACGACTAATTAAATGTCGAAGCTGTTGCTAATTAAATGTTTTGGATTGTTGCTAATTATCAGAAATAAAAATAATGACTACATAGAACATATATATATATATATATATATATATATATATATA
>NW_018108940.1:0-1895 GCF_000183805.2 Loa loa | reverse complement strand
AATAATAATAATAATAATAGCAATAATATTAATAATAATAATAATGATAATAATAATAATAATAATAATAATAATAATAATAACAATAAAATAATAATAATAGTAATAGTAGTAATAAGAAACAGTGATATGCTTACGATATAATAATTTATAATTAAAATTATCGTAGTGTTTCATAATTTTCTTTTAAAAATTTTTTTTAATCTATTAGAAATGATAATAATAAATTTTTGTATTATAGGCAGTATGCTTACTGTATCGTGGTGATGTTGTACCGAAAGATGTAAATGCTGCAATTTCTATGGTTAAAACAAAACGTGGAATACAATTTGTTGATTGGTATTTTCTTTTTTTTATCTAATTTATTCGAATTTCTTATGAAATAATTTAATTACATTCTAGTTTCATTACTTTTGTTATAAAAATAACAAATTAATTGATAATTATTATAGGTGTCCGACTGGATTTAAAGTTGGCATTAATTATCAACCACCAACTGTTGTCCATGGTGGCGATCTAGCAAAGGTTAAAATAAGATTAAATGTAGAAATTATGATCTGAAAATTTTGATTTAAAATTTGATTATTATATTTTTTGAAAATATCATCTCATAATTTTGATTTAAAATTTAATTATTTTAAATCTAAAATTAAATACGCTTAATAGTTTTAATTTTTTTTTTCGTATCAGGTACATCGAGCCGTTTGTATGCTATCAAATACTACCGCAATAGCTGAAGCATGGGCTCGATTGGATCATAAATTTGATTTAATGTATTCAAAACGTGCATTTGTTCATTGGTATGTTGGTGAAGGTATGGAAGAAGGTGAATTTACGGAAGCACGTGAAGATTTAGCTGCATTAGAAAGAGATTATGATGAGGTAATGAATATTTGAAATGATATTAATTTAATTTAATTATTTGTAATTTCCAATTTTTTTCAATAAAAAAAAAGAGAAAACTGTTAAAATTGCAAATTTTTTACATTTCCAAATATATTTGTGATTTTTTTCACTAAAAAATATCATTGTTAATAGTTTTCCAAATTTTCTTTTTTCTTTTGTTTTGACTCTATTCATTTATTCATTTAAAATGTCAATGTGTGTTTGAATTTTTTATAATATTAAAATATTCCCAAATAAAATTTACATAATTATTAATTTCATATTAATTAAAAAATTTTACCTTTTTAGGTTAGTAAAGATTCCGCAGCACTTAGCGATGATGAAGAAGGAAGTGAATATTAAAAATATTTCTCAAATCATTAATATATTAATTGAAATGTTGTGCAGCATTTTTAAATTGTAGTTATTATCTGTTATTACATTTAATATATTTATTACATAGCAATAAATTAAGTTCATTTTTTTTATAAAATATTATATTTTCCTGTTTTTTTTTCCTTTTTTTTGGCATATAACAATTATTGCAAACAAAATTAATCGATATGAAAGTTATTTGCATAGTAATTAGAATAACATTAAATGATTTATTGAATAATTCCCAAAAAACTTTAATTCATTTTTTGTTCCACTCAAAATAATTCAAATTATATGCTTATTAATTATTGCTTTATTGAATATTTCACATATAAAAAGATAAAAAAAAAAAAAGCAACCTTTACCAATATAGTATGATCGAAATTTAAATTAAAAGAAAAATTTAACCAGTCAATTTCGTTTGTTTTAGTTTTTTTTTTTAAGATGTATTAAAAGATATCAACAAAAAGAGAATCATTATCGCCACTCTTATCTCAATTTCAATAATGTATTTAACAAAAAGTCTTAAGATCATGATAAAATTCGTGAAGAAAGAAGCAAACAAGTTAAAAGAAGGACGAATGAATGAAGCAACAGAAATGGAGTGACAGTTGAAATATCAGGAAATGAAAGTG
>NW_018108939.1:12823-14235 GCF_000183805.2 Loa loa | reverse complement strand
CACAAAAAAATGTCGCCATCAGTATTATCCATATCTCGTATCAACACTGATTGATTAAAAGGACAACACTGATTGATAAATAAAATAAAAGGCACTGATTGATAAATAAAAAGAAAGTGTTGTCATCAGTATTATCCATATCTCATATCAAATGCATTATTATGAAGAAGTGAAAACATAAAAGCCATTTGATATAAAAACAAACACTGATTGGTAAATAAAAAGGAAATAAGAATCCGCAAAAAAAAAAATCTTAAAATATAAAATCAACCTAACATGGAGAAATAAAAAATCTGACCAACGATCAACATTTATAAACTGTACATTGAAATGGATGAAAATTTTTCAAATTATCTTTACAGCTGCAATAATTAAAAATGATCAAACATAATGACTGCTAAAATTAGTTTTAAAAACAAAATCAGGAAAGCATTCGTAATACAAATTTTATAAAACATATTAGAGGTCCTACAACATTAAAAACAGATGTTTTACAGGATATATTGCCTCATGATGGCGTCGAGAAATCCATTTGCATTAAAAACGATAGTTATAAATCGGGTTGTTAAATTTACAAAGCATTAATTGAAAATTGAAAATTAAAAAACATTGCATCAACAAATGAGCTGCTACGAATGCAGCATAAAATACAACCAGTAAATTACTATTGAAAATTAATAGAATCTTATACCAAATGTGAAAGTAATCCCTAAAAAGCTATAAATTACTAACCTATGATTACCCTAGTTCGAACTTCTTAAGCCTAACAACTATAAATCAAATGATAATTAAGGAACAAAGAGAATAAAGATTTGCAAAAAATAGCACTAATAAAATAGTTAATGACTGAAAAAAATAACTTGCCAAAATAATAACTAATAATTACAAAAACCTTGTAACTGTACCTATAAAAACCAAAAGAAACATTTAATATAATAATCTTCACTGTTAATTCTTAATATATAATTGGTAAGATTATGATCACAAAAAAAACCAATTAAGAACTGAGACGTAAACTATCAGTAGTAACTATCAAAGTGATTAAATAATATAAAATAGTTCTAAATTTCTAAAGGGAATAAACTCCTAAACAAAATTTAGAACCGATCAAACATATATTTGCCTCAATTTTTTAATTTTTTGCTTTTCATTTTTCTCTTTTTCTTCTCCATTTTTAGTATTTTTTTGCTTTTTAATTTCCCTTTTCCATTGTTTTTCTTTTTCTCTTTTTCTTTTTCCTTTTTCTTTTTCTATTTTTTCTCTTTTCTTTTTATTTTTCTTCTTTTTTCTTTTCCTTTTTCCTTTCTTTTTCTTTTGTCTTTTACTTTTTTATTTAATTTTTGTTATTTTACTTTTTTCTACTTTTTTCCTTTTTAAATTACATTAGAGAACAAAGCAAAATTAGAAACGTT
>NW_018108939.1:10033-11877 GCF_000183805.2 Loa loa | reverse complement strand
CAATTTTGAGTTTCCGCTCTACTTTTTGTTATTTGTTTATTGTTTCACTGACATTGCATCCCCTTCTCTTAACTTGATTTACTTTGCTTTACATCCTTCTCCGCTTACTTTACTTATTCGTTTATTATTACTACTGACACCGCATGCTTTTTTCTTGACTTTCGTTTCGCATGCTTTTTCACTCACTTTACTTATTTGTTTATTCTTTTTACTGGCATTGCATGCTTTTTTCTTAAGTTGATTTACTTTGCATAATTTTCCATCCATTTGTTAGTTGCTCCTGAGTTGGCGGAGGACTTGCGCGATGTCCTAAGTCCGCCCTTGGGACCGCAACTGTTGGAATATTATTATGAGCTTCAAGCTCATTTCTCTCCAGCCTCGCTCTCAAATCATTAATCTAAAAAAAAATCACACCTGTTAAAGCTAACGACAAATTCAATAAACAAATTAAATATTACTGTAACCTGAATTCAATTCAAAATCAAGAAAGAAAAACATACTAAATGCGCCGCATTTCGCAAATAATTCTCCAATACTTGGAGGTACAGCGGCTCTTCGCGAAGATGATTTTTCAAATCTGCCAAAGTTGGCAGATTTGGGCCTTGTACATTAACGTAAGCCATATTTGCTGAAAAATCAACATGACAGACTGAATAAATCATTATAAACTTCCAGCTCATTACTGTAGTTTTGCTTACTTAATAAGTTTAAGTGAACTGCCCAGGAATACAGTAAAAGATTAATCAAAATTTATCCACACATATATTTGTCCAATAACCATCCCTACCACATTGTAACATTATTGTCCATGTAAACTGCTCATATGGCATGATTGCTAGGTTACTCTTACCGTCAGCCATTTGAACGTGCATTATTCGAATATTGTTAGAACGTCTTAACCCTTCCCCCCTCTCCCCAGATTACTTGTATTACTATTAAGAGAGAAAAAAAGAGAAAGAAAAAGAAAGTGATGAATGCCAACGTACCTTTAAGATCTACAATGGATTAGGGGTTCGCAGTCACAGATATATATATCCTGACAGATAAGGAAAGTCAAAAAGAAAAAAAAAGTATTCGCCACTGTAGAGCATTTGCTTTTTTTTTGTCTCTCAATAGATATAGCAATTCTCTCAAATATTCCACTGTCTAACATAAATCTCCATAAGGTAAGATTTAAAGAAAATTGGTAATCACATAGATTTTAGAACCAGGAAGATTATCTTATCATTCTCACTACCATCAAAATGTGACAAAACCAATATTAATAATTAAAATAAAAAATGATAAAGGCAGACAACCGATTGATTATTGGCAAATACTTTTTTTTTAAGATTTTACCTAAAGTTCAGCAAATTTATTATTGACAAGCATTCGTTTAAAATTCTTTTACAGTAGTCGTGAAACTATTTTCAGGGTGACTGGACATTGGTCATTTTCTCTTCATCCATTCATGTTGCATCCTTGCATCACCTCCTCATCGGAAAATAAAGAAGTTTCATTATTTTGTAGCATTCTAAGCTGTCAATTTGACGTTTGAATGTTTCGGCACAAAACACTGTTGCAACTTATAATCCTTTGCTTCTTTCGCTCAATTCCAGCAAATCATATGTGTTTATTTGTCCATTTATGCAAGAGATGATAACTTTCAGTACATAGAAATCAATGCTAAAATACTCTATGTGTGTGTGTGTGTGTGTGTGTGTGTGTGTGTTTATTTGTTTTTTTGTTTGTTTGTTTGTTTGTTTATGGTCGATAAAAATATTTCGTTTAATTAATTTTTTATATTAATGAATCCAGAAAAAAATGACGAGAAAGTCTTGCATTGGGGAAATACTGTTTTGAAA
>NW_018108939.1:6497-8803 GCF_000183805.2 Loa loa | reverse complement strand
AAAAGGAGAATAGAATATCTTCAAAAACTAAAACAACAAACAAAAAAAAAAAACAATATACTTTAAATTGTGATGGTTGTTTTTGTGTACGTAAAGGATGACTGAATAAATTATTTTTGGCATATTGTAACAATTTCGGATATCTCATAAGCGGTATCTTTGATAGGAACATCCTAAAACCTGAATTTTAGAAAACTGAAATTTAACGAATGCATCAAGAGAAATTGATGATATGAGTGTGATGATATTAGAGAAAGAAAAAAAGAACGAAATGATCAAACATATTCGCCAACGCTGTTATATTGATTAATTTCACATTGAAGAAATATGATGTAGATTGTATAGATAGCATGTGTATCGTTAAAGGTTTCATTAGGTTAGTATCGTTTGTACATTCAAGATATCATCAAATAGTATACCGTTGATATTATTTGATTCAATTTAATTAAACTACATTTTTTGGCAAGCTGCAACTCATATTTCATCTTTCAATTCTTTTGATTTTTGTTGGTGGACGGAGAAAATTCTAATGTGAGATTATTGAGTGTTTTTTTTTGCAGCCCAATTCGGTTACCTGAAAATCAGTAACAACCCTTTAATTTACCTGAGAGAAATTCTGCTCGGAAAAATAGAATGTGTGGTATTACGATAGGGTAACAAATCTTGTCATATGAGGGATCGATCCAATTAGCAAATGTGTTTTAGAACTTTTTTGGTTATGTTATTACCTTAAATAATTTTTACCGCATCATTTTCGGTTGTCACATAATTCCCAATCATTTTTTATCTTCTGATTTATTGGCATATTTACGAGCTCTTTATATTTAATTTAGAAATTTCTGATTTAATTTCCATCACTTCATGTATCAGTTAGTTATGGTCTTCACTACTTTAGTCCTATTATAATCTTTTTTTTTCGCTGATTTCAGGCGATGATTCATTAGAAGTCAACGCTCTTCTACGTCCTTATTAGTAAAATGCTTGCTATTATATCAATTCATTTCTAAGATGAAGCTATCTATACTATTATTAGAATGGTACCAGAAAAAAATAAAACTAACAATATTAGCTTTCTGTAATAATGAGTTAGTCTAATTCATTTGCTAAATGGATTTCGTTCATCGAAAAAAAGTAGAAATGCAATTTTGCAAAATATTTGAGAATAATTTTTCTAATAAATACTGTTTGAATTATTCCTTTTTTCTTTTGAGGAAAGAACAACGTTGTCCAATTAGGTAGGGATAGCAGTCAATCGGGTGGTGGGGGTCATAGCAGTGAACGTCAAATACCGTAATGAGTAGTGACAATATCTTTGCTATCACGGTCGACATATTTCAAATGGAATTCAAAAAGACGAAAAAGAAGAAGATAATATGACAAGTAGATATGAAATAGTGAAGGATTTCTAGATTAATCAATTTTCAATCGAATATTTGAAAATGGAAAATTATTCTTGAGAAGAGAAGGAAGAAAGATAACCTCATGAACAAATACTAAACATTCAGTTATCTTAGCAAACTGTTGATGATATCATCGGTTGGTCTTTTCAAATTTATGCTAATCTCTCATATATAATTTTTGTGATAATTTTATGCATCTGATCATGTTAGATAAAATGAACAAAATTATAGAATAAAATAGAAGCGCGTAGATATATGTAATGAAGCATATCAAAATATGACTCCAAGAAATGGATCATCCATATTCTCAGAGTTAATTTTCCTTTTAGCCATCAAAAAATTAAATCAAATTGGAGCAGCTATATAGCGAGGCAGACGGCTGTTTAAATATATCGGCAACATTTGTGCGACAAAATTTGTTCGGAATGTTTTCTCCGAATCCGTAATGAAATTTAACTGTTATACTTTGTTATATGTGGTTATTGATAATACTGAGTAAGAAAAGTAGTTGAAATTTTAAAAACAAAATGGGTTTCTCTATCTGTTATGATGAACTGAAAAATATTTGAAGTTTGATTACTCCGTTAGGTGAAATTTATAAGTTGTCGAATTGAATGTAATGAAAGCAGTTTACTATTTGATATTTGAAGGATTTCAAAGACACACAAATTCATCAGATGCGGTACACTTCTTTGAATCACAAAGTGGAATGCTCTCAAGATATTTACTCTCGAGATTTTCTTGGTGATATCGATTATTATGTTTATTCATTCCCCAAAAAGGTGGATGACAGAGAAGAGGATAAGACTGCACAGAAATTCGTACGGCGTAATGAAATAAATAAAAATGACAATGATCGTCCATTGATAAAATTATAATTTCGAATGGTTAAATCTAGTTACTTCT
>NW_018108939.1:0-6205 GCF_000183805.2 Loa loa | reverse complement strand
GAAATTTAACTGTTATACTTTGTTATATGTGGTTATTGATAATACTGAGTAAGAAAAGTAGTTGAAATTTTAAAAACAAAATGGGTTTCTCTATCTGTTATGATGAACTGAAAAATATTTGAAGTTTGATTACTCCGTTAGGTGAAATTTATAAGTTGTCGAATTGAATGTAATGAAAGCAGTTTACTATTTGATATTTGAAGGATTTCAAAGACACACAAATTCATCAGATGCGGTACACTTCTTTGAATCACAAAGTGGAATGCTCTCAAGATATTTACTCTCGAGATTTTCTTGGTGATATCGATTATTATGTTTATTCATTCCCCAAAAAGGTGGATGACAGAGAAGAGGATAAGACTGCACAGAAATTCGTACGGCGTAATGAAATAAATAAAAATGACAATGATCGTCCATTGATAAAATTATAATTTTCGAATGGTTAAATCTAGTTACTTCTTATGTTGTTGTTCTGTAGCTTACATTTAAGGCTTCCGAAAATTTTATAAACAAAGGAACTGCCATTAGTAATAAGGTAGAATAGACAAGATAGAATTCGTGTAATTCATTTTGTTTCAGATCTGTTGTTGCAGTTTGTGATAATTGATCCACTTACAAATCCTCTGGCAATTCAATTAATTAATTAAACAAGAAAATTTCGAAAATTTTGTTTATTGTCCACAAGAGCAATGATTTCATTGGCACAGTCAATTAACGTACATTCATCGCTGCCACATTAATCAAAACCCTAATTATGACTGTGTTTTCAAGGCACAAAAATTGGCTGTTCATTTTGCATATTTTCCATGATATTCCAAATATTTGTTACATCTTCATAACAATATCTTTATGGCTCTAACTGCTGACAAAACGATTGAATCAATTATCGAAATTTATTTGAACTATGTCTATGAAACAGTCAATGAGTAACAAAAATCAATCATTTTCCTCGGAGAGATCTTCCGTAACTGGATTTTCCCCACCAAATTTTCGAAAACCAACAATTGCATACACAGGACCGATATAGAAATCAGACTTTGTTTCAACCTGATAGTCAATTCCAGTCAATGATGATTCATCAAGTAAACGTAACGTACTCAGCGGAATGTCTGGGAATGTATTACTGCAAACAAAAAATGATATTAATTGCACATTATCGAAAACTGAATAAACGTATTCAAATACAAAAATCCAATTATGAAATCCAGTTGAGGAAATCCAACACTTACAATGTCACGCCAGTCACTTGATCTTTTTTTGCACGGCTGTGACCGCGAGCCTTCAGAGTGCGTCAGAAATTCGAATTCATTTGGTGTGGTAGTGTACATAATGCCACCATTATTAATAGTACGCTTACTCTCATTCAATATTATAGTACTAGAATGTCTATCACTGATCAATCCATAGTCTTATCAGATCGGAGAAACAGCACAACCAGTAAAATCATTTACTCTTCCACTTTTGTTATGACATTTCCGCAATATACCAATATGTCATTCTGGGAAATGATCACAAATGTTTCGTTAAACATTCTAAATACCCTACCTGAATATCTGTTCGCTATCTTCCGGTTCCATGCCATTGGCCACAGTAAAATGAAAGGCTATTACTTGATGACTGTTAAGGAAGAGCAATTCCTCCTGCAGAAAAAGGATAATTTTATACAATTAGTAAAGTTATAACAAGCATATTTTTGATAAATATTGAGAACACGTGAAATCACGCAAAAAAGCAGTCAAACCTCAAAAGTTTGAAGAATTAGCAAGCCTTTACTGAGAAAATGACTTCATTACGTTAACGATTACAAATAAACTGAAGTAAATTAAAAAACAATTGGAGCGAATGAACAGGTCAAACCTTCCAGTCCTCAAACTTTGTTTTCAACATTTCGCTGTTATCATTTTTTTCTACTAAAAGGGTCGATGCATTTACGTCAGGTCCGTAAAACACTAACACTTGCGGCACCTCTATCGCATTGATGTATTCTCTGAAACGGAGATATTTGTTACGGCAATATTAAAATATTGATCGTTTGTCCATAATTACTATAGCATTCGTTCTATTTCGTAAAGCGACAAGAACGACATTTTTGTTCGACACCGAATTAATGTTCATCCTATCAAAACATTTTGTGGATGAATATTGTTGCAATCAACTCTTTTCTGTATCACTCCATTCTAGATTGATCTGTTAGCCAAGAAAAAATCAAGTCTGACTTACTTTCGATTATCCGGCTGATCAACAATGCAAATTGGAGCGTTAACAAATGTTTTTCGAATTTTTTTGATTGTATTCAGTGCTTTACTGTCAGCGCTTTCATTACTATATTTCAGATCGTTACTAATCACAATGATCAACTTCACTAGATCCTGGGATTCACGATTATCTTATTGGGTCGTGAAGATCGAACTTCTAATAAGCTCTAATAATGAAATTCTATGCAAAATTCACATCGCTATAAACATGATACTTCGGAGTGTCACATACTGATGCATTGAACTTTAATTAACTCACTTCATTGGCTTCCAGGTCACGTGGCATTAAATTTTCTATCCATTCACTGAAAAAACTGTTGCAGTTAAAGACAAGCATGACAGAGATCAACATACACATTAAATGTTACATATTCGATGGAGTTTTGCATTGATCTTTTGAGGCAGAATGAATTACATTCTTGGTATATTGGTTCAATTCTAAGTCTAATTACATTCCCTAATTAAACTGTTTGTGGTATTATGCCTTCTGTTTACAATTCTTAGTATATTTAGGTAAAGATTTCATTATCACTCAAGTACCACTTCATTATCATTATCACTTAAATATTACGACTATTCGACTGTCACATTCAATTATTGATGCAATGTTTGGAATAAAAATCTTTGAAGTATTTGCGCCAAAAACGATTAAATCTCAACATTGGATGACTTTGGCATAATTTGATAATGACTAAAGTTTGTTTCTGTTAATATAAAAGATGACTAACAAATCGTCGTCTTCCCAGAAAGAAAAGCTCATGTACGAGGATGAACTCAAATCGTATGGGATAATCACTCCGTTCATTGGACTTCCTTCTATTTCATTGAGGAGGAATGGCGTATATGCTGAAATCATATAATTAGAACTATTTGTTTATTTAATAGTGGTTTAATCCCATATGATGCAAAAATCCATTACAATTTCCTAACCAGTTACAAATTTCCTGCGTATTTCTAGATGATGTTCCTGAGACGTGAATGTCAGTACGTCATAATAATAGTTCTCCGGAGCTGTCATATTAATCGGTTTTTCACTTCCAAATAAAATAGCTTCATATGGTTTCCAAAAAGGCACAGCGAAGGGATCTTGATGCTAAAGTTCGAATTTGCATCATTATGTCGTTAAATCATCGTCTGTTATAAGTTCGTTCTGTTTTTTAGTAAATTATTATTCTTGACAGGAGCAAAGAATATAACATGCCTCAAAACCGGTGAAAAAACCGGTGAAATTCGTCTCATCTATGACTTTCAAAGCATTCTTTAAATATGGCGGGTTTATTTCACCATCTCGGTAATGCAGTATTCTACGTCGACGGTTTAACTCGTGGTTCATATGTTCAGACATCATGGGGATTGCCCTGCAAAACGATATGAAGAGAAGATCCATTATTTTTATTATTTAAAGTCAATTCATTATAACTTATTAACTCATTTCAATTTCCCTTATCTCCTATAGTTACTAGTAATTGAAATCACAGATGACGCTGGTGTCAGATTACCGAAATTAAAGCTACGTTCAAACAAAATTTCCACAATATCCAATAAACGAATATCCAACAATCAACAGAATAGCTTTCCCGACACTTGAGGAATATCTGTAGCGTGATAATATATAAGTGAAAGAAAAGTGCTAACTTGCTAAGACTTTTTAAATCTTTGCGAGGCAAGTGACGAACAATTAAATGTCCTACTTGTCCAAGAGCAGAGACTGGTTTATTATTGGGATACCGAAATTTAGTTTCAGTTTTTCTTTTTTTGGGAGCGCTGGGTCCTTCTTCATCCGTCCCTCCTGAAATTCTAATTAATTCGTCACTAAAGTTCTTGTTTTGCGCATATTTAAACAGAAAATGCAAATTCTTGCAAATTTCCCAATTATGTATCGTACGGCACTTCAAAAAAGTTAATTTAAATTTAAAGAATGTTCGAGGAGTCTACCTGCTGCCAATGTAATATTGAATGATACCATATGGCTCACAATGAATGTGAGAATGGCAAGGTATTTCAAATCCATTGTTATCAAAAGCTGTAAATTAAGAATATACTCAATGATTTGAATAATCTTAAGGTGTTGTCGAATTTTTTTACTATTACAAGTGAATTTCGAGTTCTTTAGAGAATAGATTCCATCATTTTGAATGTGTAATAAATCTGGTTGCTAAAGGATGCAATTTTCCTCCGAGTAATTCGTAAAACAAATTTTTTCATTTCGCCACTTTATTGTATGGTTTTTTTGATGAGTAATGGCAATAAATGATTAGTAATATGTACGAGATTTCGGCCCAAATTCGGTCGTTCAGTGAAGGATAAGCTCTATAATTACTTTATGCATTAGTTACGATGACTAATCAATACTATGAAACGAGTAAAAGAAATTGTAGAAACGAATTTGGTGAGGAGGAAGGCAGTTTATGACAGTAGACTGAATTCTGAACGAAAATATTGACCTTTTATAGTGAAAAAATCGAATCTGTCAAAGATCAGAAAGGTTCGGGGAAAATCGAAATTAATCTCAATTTTCCATTTTGCATTGAATAGCAAGGCATTGTAAAACAGAAAGCATTTTATACAGATTATGCAAAAAAGTAAATAATACTGTCATATACAGTTTTTTTATACAAATTGGGATTAACAAAATATTTTGTATCACTGAAAGCCTTCCATGCATTGTCACAAACGGTTTTTCTATAGAAATTTGGATTAACAGAATATTTCGTGTCAGTGGAAGCCTTCCATTGAATTAAATAAATTTGCATTTGTATCATCCAAAGATAAGCTGGACCATCGAATATCATTATTTTTCATTCAGGGAAAGTTGTAGAATTTACATCATTTTCTATTATTTGTACTTTTTGTATTTTAATATAAAATTGTAATCCTACATGTCTTGCGAAATGCCAGGAAGATGAATCGAGAATTTTTTCCCGAGAAAAAGACTATCGGTATTTTACTAAGAATACAAAATGAATGCCTTTTTAGAAAATGTATGACAATAAAAAGTAAGTAACCTGCGAGTAAGGAACCAGATTCTACCCAACTTCTCAGGAAATCAGAAAAACCGAAATTAACGTCTGTCTTCTACTTTGCATTGAACAACATGCATTGCGAAACGGCAAATATTTCACACAGATTATGTAAAAAAAGTAAATAATACTGTCACAAACAGTTATTCTATAGGAATTGAGAATAACAGAATATTTCGTGTCACTGGAAACCTTTCATAGAATTACATAAATTTCGATTTGTGTCAGAAATAACATCACGGCAAAATTGCTCTATAAAAATTTATTAATTTACATAAATATCGAAATTTTCAGAATAGCTTTCCCTTCTTGCATTTCATCATTGATGTTTTATTCCTTTTCCTCTCACTCCTCTTTTACAAATCTTTCAATTTAATTTAATTTATCGAATGAAATTTGAGGGAAGGTGAAAATTTGCTGGTGTTGATTAACGTAAAAAAACACTTTATCCATCTGCTAATATTAAAAATGTCCGAAATTTCTTGCGAAGTTTACTCTTTTTTTTGAACAAAATTAATCTTTGATTTATACAAGATGATCAATGGCATTTTTTTGATAATGATTGTACAAATTCGTACAGATAGCATATTTCACCGATTCTAAATCTCACTTTAAGTTTGAAAAAAAAAAATAATGAGAAATCGAATTCACCTTTTCTGAAAACATTTATAAAACATTTTTGTTTTTATCGCACATTAACAATCTTGCTTCATTGCTACTGAAATAATTGCTTGAAGTATAAAAGTTATGTTCAGAATTAAGTGTCAACAAATAACATCAACAATTAGACAATCACAATTTAACTGATAATTCAATCACACTTCACTGATCAGGTAGAAAATTTAAGAAATTGGATTGTGCAAATGATTAAATTAATTAGTCGTGACTAGTTAGTCATCACTGGATTTTTAATCTGTACACTAACAATTT
>NW_018108938.1:13103-14242 GCF_000183805.2 Loa loa | reverse complement strand
TTTTTTTTTTAATTTCATTAAATTACAGCTTACATTTCGAGCAATTTCAACAGCATCCGCATGTTTAATAAAATTACCCTCAATGCATTTTGCAATTAGCGTAAGACCTTTGCCAGCTTTTAGCTGTGATACAAATGCAAACAATCCATTCTCACTTTCTTTTGAGTCTGGTGCAATGACAAGTAATTGAGGACGCCAATTCTGAAATATTCACAACTTCTTTTTTTTCCTCCCCTCCATTGTTTTTTAATCCTTGATAAATAAATGAAAGAGAAAGAGGAAGAGGAGAAGAGAGAGAGAGAGAGAGGAAGAGAGAGAAAAAAGAAGAGTAATTGCTTTCAAATGGGATAAGGAGAGAATTTTTTATTGCTTACTATCGATCTAAACTTTTTTTGAATTAACTTCATTTTTTTTCAAAAAAAAAACTTTTCTATGGCATTTAATGGGAATTGATATATTTAATTGTCGTACAAAGAAAAAAATTAATTTAAACTTTTTGTTTTCTTTTCATTAAAGTTTTAATAGAAAAGAAAGAGTGAAAGGTAAACAATCGATTTTGATCATTTATGAAAAATCCGTTTGTAAGATTTATTTGTTTTTTTAAAATGAAAAATTATTGGAAAAGAGAAACTTTATGATTGCTATTCAAAATTGTTGCTTTATTTCATACAAAAAATAATATTTAAAATTAGATGAATTTTAGGAATGAATATGATGTATTGATAAGTGATAAGTTTACAAAGTGATAAAATTGAAATATTTATAAACTAACATACTTTTGTATGTTGTGGACGATTTTCAACATTAAGAAGTGCAAAGCGTGCTGCTGAAAGTTTCAAACCACGTAATCCGTCACCCCATTCTTTTTCTGCACCGGCATATTCGATATACTGTAAAGAGAAAGACAATAAAATATTACATGCCATCCTCTTTTTTCTCCCTATCATTCAAATTTTAATATGGATTGAAATATAAGTTTTAATTAACCGCTTGGTAAATAAAAAAAAGAGAAACGCATCCGTCGAAGTGATCGTTAAAAAGAAACGCATCCGTCGAAGTGATCGTTAAAAAGAAACGCATCCGTCGAAGTGATCGTATTTGATGTTAAAAAACGAAACGCATCCATCGAAGTGATCGTT
>NW_018108938.1:7060-12518 GCF_000183805.2 Loa loa | reverse complement strand
CCACGTAATCCGTCACCCCATTCTTTTTCTGCACCGGCATATTCGATATACTGTAAAGAGAAAGACAATAAAATATTACATGCCATCCTCTTTTTTCTCCCTATCATTCAAATTTTAATATGGATTGAAATATAAGTTTTAATTAACCGCTTGGTAATAAAAAAAGAGAAACGCATCCGTCGAAGTGATCGTTTTTGATGCATACTTTCAGTTACTAAGAATATTTCAGCATTGAATAAATATGCTAAATTAAATGATTGGACAAATTTTTAATCTAATTTTATTGATTTATTAATATCTAAAATTAAAAGAAATCTAACATTTATAATTATAAAATTATTTACTTTATAAACAGCAGCTCCAATGATAATTGCAACTAGAGCATAATGCCAGGCTGAAATAAACATAACAGCAATACATAAAATTGAGCCAAGTAATGACAATGACCAATGAAAGTAACGAAATAGTGGACGCCATCCAGGAGCACGAAGGATACTTTGTAAGGCACATGCCGTATTAACGCCCAAATAGCACATCAGGAAAAACCTAAAATTTGCATAAAAATATGTATGTATCGTTTATGTTTTGTTTCATTCTTTTAAAAATAATTTTTATTCTGAAAAATTTTCAACATTTCAAGTTGTGTTTTGTTTTGTTTTATTCCATTAAAATTTCATTAAAAAACTGAATTTGTTATTCTTAATATTACTGATTTTTTTTTTCTAACAATTATATTATCTATTTAATTTGAAGTACAAAAGAAATGTTAAAATACAAATGAATGGATAAACTAATTAATGATAGTATTAATACTTACTGAGTAATAAGTGCAGTGATATTCTCGATAACTGCAATCAATATGCCACATTCACAGATTAATAAAGTCAATAAGATTGCGAGAATCGGTTCACCTCTTGAATCTATTCGTTGAAATCGTGAAAGGAATGGTATCACATCATCACTAGCAATTGCTTGTAAAAGTCGTGGTGCACCGGTTAATGATTGCATACCTGCACCAACTGTTGATAAGAAACATCCAATCTAAAATTTGATTAAAATTATCAAATTGCAAAAGTTTAAAAAAGAAAGATGCTACGTTTGATTGGCATAAAAAAGAATGAAAAATTGTCAAACAATACAACTTTTTTTATTTTTTCTTTGTTTTACTGTTAATTGCAAAAATTATGAATATTCTGAAAAACTTTATTACAAAAATTGACATACTTTGAAGCGGAGAGGAGGAGAAAGAGAGAGAGAGAGAGAAAAAAAAGAAAATAAAGAAATGAAGGAAAAAATAAGGAAGTTAACCAACAAGGATAACTGTTGGATATGGTACAGCAATCTCGGCAATAACTAATTTACTCATCGCTGATTGGCCAAATTTATCACGAATAAATATTTCCGAGACAGATGACCCAAATAAAATTACACCACTTAGATCTGAAAAAAAAAAAAAAGAATAATAATAGTTGCAAATTTTATTTATGATATCCTATTTAAGCAAAAATATTTTAGATCGTTACAAAAATTATTAAAATTATTAGAAATTGATACGATATAATTCTCCAAAGATTATTAAAATTATTTGATACGGCATAATTCTCCAAAATTAATGTACGATTAAATTTTTTACATTGAAAATAATTTCTATCACTAAGATTATTTTACCTTAATTAATATATTTATTATTTGTAAAAAAATTCCTATAATATATTATTTCATTATTTACATGATAATATTCAATTGTTATCATCATAAAAATTATAAACGATTGGATGATGAAATGGAATTTTGTTAATTAAAAATTAAAATTATGATGATTTCAATAATATATTGTTTCATTATATCATAATTTTATCCACATCAATTTTTCATTGATAATTTACAAAAAGAGAAAACAAATAGCAAAAAGTTTGATGGAAAATTTTGCCAGTTTTATTTTCTTCTTAATCATTTTAATTACAAATTAATGAGGAAATAAAAAGGACTAACAAACAACTGTAGTAGTAACTTGTGCACCAAGGGTACCAAGTGGTATTGAACGTGATGCATCTTTTAAATTTCCGGAACGATTTGAACCAGCCATTATTCCTAAATGGCAATTATTCCTTATTTAAAAGCAGCTATTATTCCTTATTTTAAATTTTCAATTTGATTTGGATTATTTCTTCCAAAAATTATGGCATCTTATATTAATAAGGATTTAACTTCGAAAGTTTCCTTATTCATTTCCAATATAATGATTTGTCCAATTTTTTTGCCATTAATTAAATTTCATTATAAATTTTAAAAGAAAAACCTGTAGCAGATGGAAAGAAGACACCAATTAATATCATAAATGAAGTTGCTTGATTAATATAAATATAAAATCCTTCATTATTATTACTTTGATTCGATTTCTCATGCGAAGATTTTTCCTAAAAGGATTTTTTTTATTTTTTATATAAAAAGGATTTATAGCACTAGAAATTATTTTAATTTGAGAAAATTTTCAAATCATTTATTGAAATTTTCGATCGAGTTTTTTCTTACCATCAATAAAATTTTCTTAATTTCTAGTGCTATAAATAAAATGAGATAAATGAATAACCTTGGTAAGTATATCATGTGGTTGCAGATATTTGCTCCATAAATTATCAAAAAATACACCACTTGCAATGCCTGGTATGGCTATCTGAAAATTATATTTCTGTCAATTCATCCATCAATATCAGTTTTCTGTCAAATTTGTCATTCAGAATTCATTTCATTATGGTGCGGAAAATGCTGAAAATATGATGAAAGCAATGCGGAATCATAACGGAGCGTGACGGAAGCAAAAAAGCAAAACAGAATATCTTGAAAGCTTCAAATAAATTAAGAAAACAAGAATATTGCAACATATTGTTGAATGAAAAAAATTAGTTGATCAAAAACTATCGAAAACTTTATAAACGGGAGAGGACTGTTAGATGCCTGAGATTGTGTCACTTATGATTTTTTTTTTTTTTTATATAGGTATGATAAGCATCTTATTATGCTGATCAATTAATTATCGGAAGATGGTATGTATTGAAATAAGGTCGAACTATTTCGAGTAATTTAATTTTTATATTTATTCTTTCAAGTGATTAAACTTTTATTTTATTTGATTATTTAACGATTAATTTGTTGAATTGTTATCAACAAAATTTAATTATCAACCTCTTCACGAATTGCTGATCGTCCATTTTTCCTCCAATTTTTTATTCTTGCCATCCGTTTGTAATATGCATCACAGGACATCGAATCATTTTTCATTTTACAAAAAAGTGGTTCCAATCCGGTAGCTGTGCAATTAGGCACATATTTATATTGCTCAAAAAACGAAACCAAATCAACCGGACGATCACCTACCATGCAAAACCTGAAAAAAAAGTAAAGCTTTTTAGAGGAATAAATTGATATGAATTAGTATTTAGTCTAAACTGAATTGATAATTTCGATTAAATGGATTAAAAAGAAAAAAAAAGAAAAACTGAACTAATAATTTCGATCAAGTGAATAATATATGATCTTCGAACTGGTTAATTAATTAGTTGACCACTTTAATGAATGATTAATATGACTGAATATTATTCATTATTCATTCAAATTCAAATTGAATATTATTCATTATTCATTCAAATTCAAATTATGATTTACTGCTTTATTTATCACCCTACTATTGTCGAATGTTATTATTCTTTTTTTTACTAAATTTCACATTCGGTCATAAATTTCGTTGCAATTTAAAAAAAGAAAAGAAATTCAAATTAGTTGAAAAACTTGAATAAACTCAAATCAACTTTCAGTAAACAATCCTAAAACAGCGTTATTCAAAGTTTTTTTTCCCTACACCAATTATTGTTTGATAAATTGAAATGGTTTTTTGAAAAAATTTAAAATGGAAATGGAAATTTTTTAAAATATTGTTTGATAAAATTCGTCGCATATATATTAACACATGCATATATTCATACACATGCATCTATATGTTTGGTTTTTTCCCTTTCCTTTTATAATCTTTTAATTAAATATTATTACTGACGAAATTTAAAATCATTTACTTAAGGTTATCAGATCCGTGAAATTTTAAAAATGCTCCAATGAATGTGCAAAGTATACATGTTAATACGACAAGTACAGCTGGTAAAGCGAATTTATTTACTACCTGAAATAAAATTTAAGAAAGAAAAGATAACAAATGATTCAATTTTGTTTTTTTTTCCTTTTTTTTTGTTTGTTGAAAAGATAATCATATAAAAATATCAATTATCACCAAAACCCGGAAACAGTTCAGTGTCATTACTTCTAGATTACATTTATATATGTAGAAGTTAGGCGATAGTTTCAAATTATCTAATATTAAAAATATTTTATTAAAATTAAATCTCAAGCAAAAATAAAAAAACCAATAAACCTTTACTCCAGCAAGCACTATTAATCCTAGAATAAGTAATAAACCAGTACCCAAAACCCGGAAACAATTATAAATATCGTCAAAAATTTTTGCTCCAGGCACAAGGTATAGCTGAAATCATTAAAATAAATTTCTGTCTATAAAAATTTTTTTGAAAAAAAGAAGAACTTTTCGGAAGAAAATTCGATTTTCGGATAAAAGATGCATTATGAAAAGCAGTAATTGTTACGACTATCAGAATTATTTCACATTTCCAATGCGTGATTTCTTCCGATGATTAATGGTCATTACAGGTATAAGGTCACATATAGATAATCATATTGTCCACCATAAGTAACATGACTTTTATATGAGCAAATTCAAAAAGATTCATGATTCCAGCCTCAAATTACCTCAAATTATTTCTTTTAATCTACTCGATAATTAAACTATTGTTTAACCTTTGTTGGACAACATATAAGAGTATCTTCTTGGCTTATCTGAAATTTTCACAAGTACATCCTATCATCATTTGTTGTTATTAAGTCATTTTCCTTTAGATGATATTACCATTATGATATTTTGATTGAATTTCGATTATAATATTAAAATTAATAGCTTACAATTAATATCTCAATTGCACCAGTGATGTACATCGAAGCAGCAACTGTGGTACCTAAATAAAATAGTACACCAACAGCTCCACCAAGCTCTGGTCCAAGATTGCGGGAAATCATATAATAGGGTCCACCACCGGGTACAACACCATTTGTTGCTATTGCTGATAATGATATTGATGTAAGAAATGTCTGCAACATATATTATTGAACAATTATTGCTAATTATTATTTCTTCTTCTTCTCGTTATTGTTATTATTATTACCATTATTATTATTATTGTTATTATTATTATTATTAACTATAATTATTATTACTATTATTATTATTATTACTAATTACTAATGAAATTGTAAAAATTTCCCCACAAATTTAGAAATTTTCCGTTATTAATAAATCATCAAAGAACCTTTGATGAATAATATTACTCAATTTATGATG
>NW_018108938.1:2183-6614 GCF_000183805.2 Loa loa | reverse complement strand
TTATTATTATTATTATTATTATTATTATTATTATTATTATTATTATTATTATTATTATTATTATTATTATTATTATTATTATTATTATTATTATTATTATTACTGCTATTTTCATCATTATTATTACATATATATATAATACTTAATAGGAATATAACAATTTGAATTAGTTTAAATATAAATAAATGTATTTAAACGAGAAAAAAAAATGAACTTACCACAGAGCAACAAATTAAAACAACAAAAAATGCTTGTACAATACCAGCAGTTCCTATAATCCATGTTAAACGAATAAAAAATAATACACCAAAAATATTTTGCATACATGGTAGATAAACACCCATAATTGTACCCATTTGCGCCTAAAATTTATCATAGCTTTGAACATATGCTAAAAGATGGAATTTAATTAACCACGATCAATTTATTATTGACTTGTAAAACTTAATGAAACAAATTTTTCCCTTCTTTTTTTTAATAGCAATATTTTTCTAATTGAATACTAAATGATTAATAAACATCCATATTTGCATCCATTTGTGTCCATGGTTAAAATACAAAATTTAATCAATCATAAATAATTAATTACTAAATTATAGAGCTTAATGACACAAATTTTCCTTATAATACATTTTCTGTTGAATATTCAGTATTAGGCATGAAAATAAAATGAAATGAGATTTTACGAATTTTCTTTCCTTTCTTTCTCTTTTGTTTTTCTTTCATATAAGTTATACACTCAATTTTCATTAATTTCATTAATGAAAATTGAGTATTTAAGTATATATATTTAAATTTGGAAAAAGTCTTTCTCACCATAGGAATGCGTAATTTTTTATAAATTTAAATAATAATTTTTAATTAATTATAAACCTTTTTGACGGTTTTTTGAGCAACTTCCAATTCGGAAGTATTTGGCATAACTGCATTATATAATGATAAGGATCGTAGCATTTGACCAATTTTTTGTCCTTGAGTATGATATTCATCCTAAAATTTTTGTTAAAATTTTAATTTAAATATTCAAAAAGAAATACAAAAAGAATTTCATAGGAATATTATTGTATAGTAAATAGCCATCGATTTTACTGTTAAATTTTCAACATTATGGAAATATTATAGGATTTTTCAAATAAATTTACACCTTAAATTGTATAGTTTGAGAAAAAATTTTACATTTTGTCGTTAAAAATTTGCATATTTTCACCATACATCCTTCATCTGTTAATTAATTTTATCAACCATTACTAATTTGATTTAATTTTAATAAAAGAAAAATGGATGAGTTTAAAAAGATTTCAAATTTCAAATTAACCTCATATAACGCAAGAGTTGGACTATGTTCAGCACATAATGGAATTGCTTCAATGCCACCATCTCCTGAAATTGATGAAATACTTGGCTTTTTTTTTCGATTAAAATTCATTGAATAACTTGCTTAGCTGGATTGAATTCAATTCCTCGATTAAATTAAATTAAATTTAATTAAATTAAATTAGATTAAGTTAAGTTAAATTACACTAAGCATGTGATGTGCAATATTGTTGGAATATTTCACATAGAATATTGAAAGAATTTGATATATTTGAAAAAAATAACGATATATTTGATATATTTTAAAATATTTGAGTAAATAAATTATAAAATTAGAAAATGTTCAAGTTAAAATAATAAAAATTCCTTTCCATTATTCCAATCTTCCATAAAACATTTGAGTTTATTCAAATATTTTAAAATTATGAAAAGATTTACAGACAACCATTATATCAGATTAAATTTTTAATTCTCGAATAAAATTATTCCTAATAATAATGTAAAATGAAAAGCAATAGTATACTTTAATTACAATTAATTAAAAATAACTAGTTCAAAAAGTCTTGCAAAACAATAGAAATAATCATTCATTAAAATATCATCAATAAATATTCTAATCCTAAATTACGAATTATTTCAATTCATTGTGATAAATTTCGAGAAAAAAAATTGAAATGATTTCTTGTTTTAGTTGTTTCTTATGGCATTGATCTGAAAGATTGTTTAAACAATCAGTTAAAGGTTGGAATTTTATTGAGTAAAATACACAAAATTTTGAAGATGTAATTATACAAATTTTGAAATAATCAAATATACAAATTTGTCACGAATTTTACACATACACACATACATAAAAAAAAGAAAAAAAACACGAAAAAAATTAAAATAATTGGATAATTTTAAAATATTTCATTGAATTTATATAACAAAAAGAAAAAATTTTATGCATAAGTAAAACATGTGAAGAAAAAAGTGAAAATTATCAATTTTTCATCAAATACACACTCTAATAAATCAAAAAAAAAAAAAATTGTTAGTGTAAAATTTTTTTTTCAATTTTCTTCCCTAATTTTAGACAAAAAAAGAAAAAAAAGTAAGAGATCGTTTACAATAAACATCATAAATCACAAAAAGTTTTTTTTTTTCTTATTTTTATTTTTACTTTTTTTTTGTTTTGAATGGAAATTGCAATTACATTCAATTTTTGAATTTATAAATTACTCCCATCATTATGTGTTTTCTTTCATTTTTTTTTATTTTTTTAATTTTTTTTTATTTTTGTCTTTATAAGATGTATAAATAAATATTAAATAATGAATGCAAAAGAAAAGCAAATAGAATATGATACAATTAAATAAATTGGCAAAAGATGACGAAGAGAAGGGAGGAAAAAAGAGATATAAATTCATTTCATTTTTATTTAAAAATATTTTTGATTGTTTAACAATTTTTTGAGAAATTTTTTCTCTTTTTTTTATTTCTTATTTTCTTTTTCTTTTTTGTTTTTAAGAAAAAAACGACTATATGAGAGAAATTTTTGTGACTTTAATCATTGTAATATTGCAAATCATTGATAAATGTTATAAATCTGTTATTTACAAATAATTTGAATTTGAAGAAAAAAAAAAAAACAAAGAAGAAAAGCCATCAGTTCAAATTTTTCATAAATTTAATGAGAATTTTCAAAAAAAAAAAGCAAACAATTTGCAAATTTCATTAAACTTTATTGTAAGAGTCAAAATTTGTCAAAAATTTTCACTTTTTATTGAAATGTTATTTGTAAAATAATACTTACAACTTTCTTACTTGACATTATGAAGTTGAGGATGTCGTATCAATCATAATACCTTAATATATGTATGATAGTTGACAATTTTACGTTAAATGTTTTGGTTACGTTAGATGATTGCCTTGTTGATTTGAAATATTGAATATTCAAATTAATAAAAGAAATTTACATATGGTAGATGAAAACAAGTATTTTTGGATGATGTGATAATTTTGAAAGATGTATTGAAAAATTGAATCAAGAAAAGATAAACAGTGAATAAAAATTTATTCCTAGTTTAACAAAATTAAATTTACATACTAAATAAACTGATTAACATAAATAACTCCATTTGTAGTTATTTCAGATTTTTATTTATGCTAACTTTTTTTTTCACTCTTTCAATTAATGGAAAAAAGTAAAAAACAATTAAGTAACAGTTAATTATATTTGAATTAATTGTTTCCTAATTGGTAATTTGTAACAGTTTATTGCATTAAAAGTAAATATATGATTGAATACAGTAATAACTTATTGTGTTGAAATTAAAACAATCAAAGCTAAAAAATTATTGTAATTTTTTCTTTTATTTTAATTAATGCCTTATCAACTTTCCAATAAATTTAATTATACATTTAAAAAAAAAAGTAAAAAGTAGAAGAAATTTAATAAAGCAAAAAAAAAAATCATTCATCTATCTGTAGATTTAAGACAAATATTTTTTCAATCAAATTTTAATTATTACAATTCAAAAACAAAAAAAAAAAAAAAAGAAATGGCGTATAATATGTATCGATGTATCAATTAAATATAATAAATAATCATTGATGAACAAAAATTTCTTTGAAAAAGAATTTTTTTTTTTTTTCGAAAAGAACAATTTTAAAAAATTAATCAACTAAGTTGACATCATCCAATTTTATTTACCCTTCAATAATTCTACTTATTTTATTTGTCCCTTTTATAAAACGAAATTTTTTACTTCCACAGCTGTTCACATTTTCATAAAATATGATATATAATCACTTATCTTTTATCATTCCCCTCATCCTCCTCTCTCCTTCTTCTCTACCCTTCCATTTTACAAAGTTGAATTTTTCTCATCAATAACATATTTTAAAAGTAACAGAGAAAAAGAAAAGAGAAAAAAGCTAAGCTTTTCATTTGTCATATTCAACAAACAAAAACTAAATTGTATATATTTTATTTTGAAATTCATTTCAAACTTTTTTTTTAAAAAAAATTTTTACTTGCTCTAGCTTTTGTCATTTTATTTTTAACTACTATATATATATACAGTAAGTTTCTAAAACATATACATTTCATTATTCTGAAATATATTGGGGCAA
>NW_018108938.1:0-840 GCF_000183805.2 Loa loa | reverse complement strand
ATTATTATTATTATTATTATTATTATTATTATTATTATTATTATTATTATTATTATTATTATTATTATTATCATGATATTACATATCTATCCATTTCTAATAATAAAATTTATAAGATCGTGGATGAAAGATTGCTTTCCTTCAAACATAGAAGAAATGAAATGAATTGATTTATTGATTACTGGAAATGATTGAATGATAATAGCAATTAATATTTTTAGTATTCGAACATTACATCTTTCAATCCATTCGTACTTATTTTTTATTTCATTCCTCAAATTAACTTATCATTGCGATTAATTTATCATGAAAATATAATTTCAATCCAACTATGTTAGTAATTTAAAATGATTGTTATCAAATCATAAATGGAAATAAAATTGATAAATGAATAACATAGATGATAACAATAGCAAATATTTTTGCACTCTTTAAATTTTCCTTATATTTACTAGGAAATTTCGTTTACTGTTTATTCAATGGATAGAATTTACAAATTGATAATTAAATAGTATTTAATAGTAAACAGTAATTATCTCCATAGATATGATTTATTACATAATAATTACGAATAATAATTACGAAATAAAATTATCCTTATATCATTACATTCCTTAATTTATAACACTTTTATAAATAATTAACTCTCTGGAATATTTGTTTTCCTTTATTTATAACACTTCTATAGATAATTAATTTTCTGGAATATTTAATTTTGTCCATTTACTTCCATACTTTTTCCTGATGATTAATATTATCATATTCGGAAAACGATAAATAGATTTCGTATAACAGGAAAAAAAAAAAGAAAAAAAGGAAAGAAAAGAAAAGACAAATAAT
>NW_018108937.1:3151-14265 GCF_000183805.2 Loa loa | reverse complement strand
ACCATCTGATATTTTAGTTCCAGGCTTTAGAATTTGTTTTATCGTCTCTAAATTCTATACATATATATATACATACATACATTTGTAAATTAGTAATTTTAAATTTATTCTTGTTTGAATGAAAGTTTAATTATTATTTGCAGCACTAAAAAACAAAATCTGAATAATTTGCAAAAAAAAACAACGTTTAAACTTTTACTGACTTGAAAAATCCCTGGAAGAAAAGAATAAGTGAATAATTTAAAATTAGTAGAATTAAAAGTTTTCCGGAAAAGGTTGAAGTTTGAGAATTTTCGATGAATATTATTTATGAATTTCTTATCAGAAGTGCTGTAAATGTTTAATTTGGCCGGTTTTTGACAACTTAAAAGTTAACTTAATGATTTTGAAAAAGTAAAAAATGAATTAAAACTTAATAAGTTACTATTGTATTCCAATTTCTGGTTTTGATCTGAAAGATATGCATATTACTCATTCAATTAATATGTGTCATGACCAAACTGCGGCAAAATATTCATTTCTTTTGGCACAGTAAGGCAACATTTAAAAAATGTTCGTTCTAGACCTAAATGCAGCACATCACAACTCGGGAATACTTCAGGAAATACACGAAAAGGTGCGCAAGTATCAGAAATTACAGGACGTGTTCAGTGCTACCATCACAGCAGATGCCAATTTATAATCTCTTTTTGACATTGATTTTTTGATTTGTTTCGTTTTCATTCTCTTTACTATCCCATATATCATAACAACAATTATTATTAACAGAACTGGTTATTTTTTAAATTAATTCTTATCAAAAATCAGACTGTTTATCCGATCCTTCATGATCACCCGATATTATAAGAGTTTTCCAGAAAAGAGAATTCATTACCGTCCTTATGTCGGATGTATTTTGCGCACGAACAATACCAAGGAATAAACAGAACAAAAGAAAACGCACGGCGAACCATTTATTTACGAATCCAGAGAACCCAATTGTGGGCTAATATTCAACTATGGAACATCATTCAAGTCTCACAAGAGAAAACATCAACCTATTATTCAATCCGAAAAGTGTAACAAATCGTTGAGCCGCAATTTTTTCGACTTGAAAAGACACATGAAAGGATGCCTCGGAACTTCTTGTTAGTTTCACAAATTTAGCAAAATTTCAAGCACGTTTTTCTATCTGCAATAGTAGAATGCACATGAAAATGAGTTGCGAAACATCCACGACCATGGAGCAGGAATGCAAAATTCAACAGATATTACGATACAAAATGTATTTGTCTTAAGTTTATTTCATTTCGTTCATACGGATTCTTGTGAATCTTACTGTTCGAAGTGTTAATTACTACTTTCAGTATCTTCAAGTCTTTTTATACCAGTTTTTCAACTTCTTTTCGAATGTATGTCGAGTTCGATATGTTGTTTTCTGTTGACTGTATGTTTTTGATTATATGCTAACAATAGATCGTGTTGAACTTGATTGGCTAATCAATTTTCCATCAACAAATATCAAATCAGTAATAATTAATTCAAGTGCGTTCAGCATTGTTTTCACTGTTACTTCTGTATGAATTCCTTTCACTTATTAATAGACGTTGGCATTATGGCTTTTTTTACAAAGTGCATTCAGGTAGAATGCAATGCTCTAGTAATCATTTTTGATAATCACTCACTCTGCTTTTTGTGTATAATTGAAATATGCAAATGAAACAACAAAATCAGTCCGGAAATGCGAGAAAATCCACGAGAAGGGAATTTAAATGGCGTAAAAATAGTCCGATGATAAAAAAAATTATGATCTAAATCTGCTTTATGGCGGATAATTTTTTTCACCATTTTCTGATTATTAATTCTAAAATCAAAAAGTTATGGTTACGAATTTTGAGAAAATGTGGTCAAGTCCTACTTATTCAAAAATGTCAACTTCTGAATCTAAAAATCAAGTCCTTCACTATTACTCTCATTTTACTCAAGAAATTGAAGCAAATGGCCAAAACTGACGTGAGCATAGTGATCCTTTCGCAAATGTTGCTTTATCGGGGTTTAATAAACAAGAGAAAGCTTTATGACTGATGGTCTAAAGGTTGTCTATTGGGAGACAATGCAAAAATACAACTGTCGCGCAATCGTCCATGTTGAAAAAATTGAAACAAATAAATCAGTCAGATGATAAAAAGTAACACTTGACTTCACCTAATCCATCATGATGTGAATGTATGTGGAAACAATACCATTATCTATATATCCAACTGTATCAACCAAAAATCAATAATTATACAGGAATGTTCGAAAGTATATTGCATTGCTCGCATTTCTTTTTTCTTGATAATTGTCTATGAAGGAATCAAATGGCCTATTAGTGATCCCTGTATCGATACAGCTGCATGGATGATGGTAATGGAGAAAGTTATTGAAGGATCTGAATTTTAGTAAAAGGGTTTCCACTGTTTTGATTTATAAAAGCTGTTAAACTACAATGAAGATGATATCAGTGTTCTATTGAAACTTCGTTGTTTTACACGTATAAAACTTCAAAATATTTTAAACTCTTTTTCAATTAAATTTTAACTCATTTCCATTTTTACAATGGTAAATTGTTCCATGATTGAAAATCTCTAATTTTCAAAATAAAAATCTCTAATGAAGCTGAAATTTATACAAAAATTGATTAACTGAAAGAAAAATGAAAATATTCTGAGCTGATTTTCAGCATGAATAATTGGTAATAATTATATAATCTTTGTTACTAATCGTGTTAATGCGCGTTTTTATCCTTTACCTATTGTCGCGAATTCCGATTCGCGAGACTCCAACCACATCTCAAACAAACGAATTATCAAATTAATTTTCTTATTGTAAATGAATGTTCCAAATGTTGTGAATCATTTAGCAGAATTTACAGCCTCAGATTTATTTCCCGTTTCAATTCCCATGTTTTTCCTTTATGTCTAAGCACATGTCTTTGTTTAGAAATGCCTTTGTTAGCAATTGCTTAAAATATCTAAATTCACATCTTAAACATCTCCTTTGTTCTTGTTCCCCACAAAAGAATTCACATATCTTCTCGTTTCGATCTCCTAAGATGCTTATACTGTAATTGAACGTTACAGTTTTCAGTGTAATGATAGCAAAACCACTCCCACTTTTTCCATATATAAGCGGTATTGAGTACACCAAGGGGTACTTCTTGGACAATCAGTTTTTCATTATTCTCGATCAGTTTTAGATTATTCTTCTTTTCGTTATTATCATCAGATTGTGTCGTTTTTGTGACCTTACCCTTGACAAGTAAAGAATCAACTTTTGCCTTTGTCCACAACGTACGACACACGCACATCATCCACATCAAATTTGGTACAGCTAATACTTCAAGTGACCTTAATTCTTCTCTACAACCAACGTGTGAAAAATCCCCTGCTTGTTTCCAACTATTGACTGACCGCAAATTACTTTAACAAAAATCCACGACAACTATTGCATGCTCCTTTGCTAACCCCATACTTATTGCATGCATTCTTGTTAACCTTACTTATTGAATGGACTTTTGTAGACTTTTCTCGTCGCATGCATTTTTTCTTATATTTTACAGTAACAAACGAAAAGTTCTTTATAAAGTTTGTTGGAAATTTGCAAAAGAAACGTGAGATGGCTTTGCCACAGTTGCTGATGTACGTAAAGTAAGTTCGAAAGCTTATTTTGCCTTTCTTCTTTGTCTTTGGAAATTTAGAAGTGTACCTCATTTTTAAAGAAGAAATCACTCCCAAATAAATCGTAAGCACAGTCATTCATCGAGCTAATTAGTAATAAACTCAATTGTTTTATGCAGATGGTGGCCATTGCTGTTTGGAATATTATAGAGTACCCTGAGGTTTAGGAGAAAAACGCAATACCATGTGGTATCGGCGTGTAATTTATATCAGCGCTAACATCTCCCATCCAAACAGTGATAATATGCGCATATTTCACTACTTGGCAAAATACCTCACCAGGAATGCAGCAAAGTAATATTGGTGCTTCAAGAAATAGTACCTTTTATAGTTTAAAAAAACTAGAAATTTGTTAAAATTTAGATAAGATTGAAAGAAATGATATGCATGAAAGAAGCCAAACAAACATGGAAAATGCGCTGAAAGATCTCCTTCAACAATTCCAATGTTTGTTACGATTGCGATAAAAATCCCATGCAAACAATCCTCCGTTTTGATCATCAATGTAAGGATCTCTTCCTAACAGGAAAGTCAAGAATTGTTTCGTACAATCCGGATAAGGCTATCACATATTTCGCTCCAACAAAGTCTCCTTACAACCAGACAGAAATCACCGACACCAACTAATCGAAAAGAAAAATTGGCAAGCAATAAAATCGGAAAACGATCTTTTCTCATAATGCAAAAATTGGCATATAATTTTAGGATGAGGATGTCTATTTAGATGAACTGAATGAGAATATGCAAATTTATCTCACGGTAGACGTTTCACTATCATGCATCTATATCTCATACAATATTCATTTATCCTTGACCTGCTGATGAAATTGAAACTTTTATTTTCCACTCACTGATTAAATTGTATTTGAAATGCCGAAAGCTTTTTTCAAATAAGATTTTGCCGGCATGTTTTTGACATATATTTGCGTCAACTTAAGTAACACACAAATTCAATTCTCTCTGTAAAGTAATTTTGTTGTTTACATGGAATAATTACTATCCTGGTACATTGCATCCCTTAATAAATCATATTGAAGTGATAACAAAAAATGCGTATCACATATTGCTGAACTGAAATTGCTCGAATCAAGTAGCTAATTACCAAAGCAATGAATGATTACTTGGATCCCTTTCTCGATTCTTCCAAAAATTACAAAGTAAATTGAAATGAATGCGGACGAAATGGAATCAATGGTAATCAGTGTCACCCATTAATATTCAGACTAATTTTAATCCTGAAGTGTCTACCACTCCAGACCAGTAAAGAAGATAGCGAGAAGACAAAATCGTGAGAAAGCTCGCGTTCAAGATGGCATCGTCAGCCCGACGCATCCGCCAATGACAAAGCATCTCTTCCGATTACAGAAGCATTATTCCATAATGCTCCTTCAAAGAGTACCGTTTCATTGATTATCATTGTTTCATCCTTCAACGCAGCGATTCAAATTCTCACAAATTCGTGGAATCTTGTACTCCGACCTCCCATTGCTCTCAGTGAGAATATAAAATCGTAATGGAGATATGAAGAATGGAAATTGTGTGGTTACCACCGTTGTGGTCCGTTTTCGGAGGCTTATACTTTAATAGAAAAGATTCTGATCATTAATGAAATTATGTATTTTGATGAGTGTTTGATTAGTTGATTTGCTACCAAACATGCCACATATAATAATCAAAATTTTATTCAAAACGATGATAAATATGCATTCCAAATTTTCACCTTTTTTGCAACGCTCCACGACAAGATAATTAGAATTATGCATCTGCAAAGTCGCCTGCGAACATTTTATGAACGAATATTACCAGTTACACAGATAATGATCTGTCATTGATAATGAACCTTCCTGTTAACAGCAGTATATTAGTAAACAGTATTAACTTATCTTCAATTTTTCCCTCTAATAGTTGTAACTACGTGTTTGATCAAGCTTTATAAGATTCTATGTTGTAATCGACAGAATAAGTGAATTATGAATATCAGAATTATGGAAGCGGAAATTTCTCGGGAACAATTAGATCGAGAAAGGTTGGTTTCTGATTTTTTAAATTAGCCGAGGAGGGCTGGTTTCTGCAACTTCGAAAGCATTTGCATACTTATTAAATTCTGATAAAGTTGTTTCGTGCAAAATAATACAGCGATATTGTTGTATCGTTTGTTGACATGTAAGCGAATATGCTGAAAAGTAGCGATAGAACCCGTCTGTTTCTTTCATCTCTTCTTTTATAATGGACCATTTTATCACTTATCATTGATCGCCCCAAACCATCCCGCAGATAATCACCGTTGCCATTGACAGAGTGATGGAACTAAATGATAAGGAAACCTTGTTTTATGCAAGGAATTTAATGCAGTTAACCCAGAAAGACTGAACACCATGAAGAAGTTTCGACACTTTTTGATTCGGTGTACAATCAATCTTTATATTCCAAAACATAGCTGATCGACTAGATCTAACGGAAAACAAAAAACGATGTGGAAATATATCCTTCGGTATTATGAAACCTAAATTATGTCTCCTAGCCAAAACACAAATCGAGGTAAGATTTGAAAGCATGAAGACAGACAATAACTTTCGAGACCAACATAATGAGCTACTTAACGAGTAAACTTCAAGCAGTCGCAATATCATCGATGACAAATGAAGACTAATTAAATAGTCCAAAGAGCTATTGGAAACAACCTGATATACTTATAGAACCTAATCATTTTTTCAACAGCAGAACAATTTAAAGAAAATACTATTAAGCACAATGGAAGATAGTAAATATATTGGCTATGGAAGCAATCAAGAATCAAGCTGAGCAATAATTATGGATTGTATTTTGGCCATCTACCTAAATAGAAAAACCTAATAGAAACGACTTCAACAATATGAAAGAACAATCTAAGACCAGTTGCGCTCCGACTTATGTTAACCCTACATGGATCAGGTTGATGTCATACACTACTTGTCTCATCATGATGTCCTAACACCTAGTAAAGCTACAACCAAACTAAGAATTGTGTTTGTTGGTTTAGCGCACTTAAAAGGAACTGAGAGTTTCAGTGATGTATTACATCGCGAACCGACCACACTTTCAGATTTTGTGGAAATATTGCTACTTTTTTAATGATGAAAAGGGCAGTAACAATTATTGAGGTGTTTTTACAAATAGAACTACATCCTTCAGATAGAAATTGTATTACATTCCTTTGGCTAAAGGAGATAAAAAGAGATGTGATCGAAGAAAACATAAAATGTTATCGCTTGAAAAGGGTTCTTTTTGGAACATTATCATCTTCCTCCTTACTACCGACTACTCTTAATTGTCATTTGAAAAATCAAGGTAGTAAAATAGCCCTAGAAATAAGAAGAAATCTTTATGCCGGCAAAGTTATAATGTCAAGTGATAGAAGAAGAGAATTTCTTCCTAATAATGACTTCCATGCAAAAATATCTGGACAGGATTGATTAGAATTAAGTCGAGGAAAAATTATGGTACCACATGGGATCCCAATCAAGAATTTTATCCAAATAATTTCGAAACCATGGATTGGAAAAAAATTAACTGAATGGGCAATCTCATAATTTGTTGCCTCACAATACAACCCGGTTGGTTTCTTAGTCCCTACAATAATAAGATTCAAATCATTCCTTCGAACTTATGAAATAACTCATAGGGTGAAATTATAGACGAGGATAGTCGACAACAGTAGGAATCTCTTATCAGTGAATGACCAGCAACAGTAAGGCATTTGTCGCCATTTGTTACAAATTTTTCAAATTTAATCGGAATTCATGTTTTTATTGACGCATCAGCTTAGCATATTCAATAGCAGCATATATGCCAAGTCAAGAAATGCATGGAAAGGAATCATTCTTGGTCTTTGCCAAATTGCACACCGCTCCTGTCAAAGGGATTACTATGACTAGAGTCACTTGCGATAATTATCGGAGTACGAGCGGTACAATTCGTAATGACATAGTTGGATCTAGAAGATATAAAGGTAACTTTATGGTCAGGTTCCAAATGTACATCACAGTGGAAGAGAAAATATTCTGAATTGTTACCATGATTCATTCAAAACCGAATTGAGGAAATACGCAAAGCGAAATTCATATTTCGTTATATCCCATCAAAACATAATGCAATAGATGTGGCTACAAGAGGACTTCCTCCCCAAAAACTTAAATACATCAGACCATAGTGGAATGGACCGTCATGATTGAGAGAAAAAGAAATCAACGGCTACAGTGAGAACATAATTTCGATAACAAGGGCAAATTGGAAGCACACTGCAAAGATTACACAAACTTACGAAAAGAGTAATTTCCAATTTATACAAAGTAGTTGTTTCAGCAAATGATCAAGATTATTAAGAACAACCGTTTTGATTCTTAAATTCACAAGATTAATAACTAGAGAAAAATTATCATGGTCACAGTCATTCTTGATAGGTGTCGGGTTAGCGAAATTAAAGCTATGTTCAAATAAAATTTCTACAATATCTAACAGACAGTGTGATGAAATTTTGTAAATTAAAGCAGGGAGGAGGATATAAGCTAACAATGGACAGCATAACACAAAGACATCTCAGTATCTACGCCATGGACAACGATATCCATTGTACCTACACAATGGACAATGCTGAGAGGCAGCTTACCTCCATGATAACCTTGATGGAGCTTATAAAACTCCGAAACAACTCAGTTTTTCACAATTAAGCAAACAATATATCCTCTTTGCATATCCTCTACCACTGGACAACAATATTTTTGTTAGATGAATATATTCCCTTAGCATATACCCAACTCAACGACCTATCAACTAGCCGGTAATTAAATTATTATCGAAAACAACGACAAGCAGATTGCTAATTGGTCATATCACTTGTTCATTGTATATAACTCACTTATCATTTCTTACTAATTTACCTTGCACTTTATATAATTTTCTATTTGTTTTTTTTTTTTTTTATTGTCAATTAGTAATACTGTGCAAGAACAATACAACATCCCGAATAAATCTATCGCTAAAATAGTCGGCAAATTAGCTTTCCCGACAACAAAGAAAAAACTTTCAGTTAATGATTACAAATTGACAGAATGGTTATTAACCAGACAAGCGCAATCAGAAGAGATAATTGAGGAAGAAATAAATAAATGGAATTTATGTTTTTAACGAGGATGAAACCGATTCGAGAATTCGAAATTGAGCGAAAGCAACAAGCACTCTATCTTCCACGACACAATCCAGTAATAGAACTCATACTAAAACAACACAAAGACTTATACCATGCTGGAACCAGTCATACCGTGAAAGAGTTTTCACATTTCAGCTGTGAAAAAGAATCCTTTCACAGCTGAAATGCACATTCTGGCTGCCCAAAGGAAAACCCGAAGCCAAACTGATGTGTGTTTGTGATATGAATTGCAATGATTGCCAACCAAGTTGAAAATTGATTCAATTATGTCTATTTATTGTCTTCCATATTTTAACATTTCAAATCAAAGAGAGATTAATTATTCCTGCGAAAACTCTACAAACTTCTTTATCAAAAAACGGTGGACAAGAAATATCCACCAAACAGATCCCCTTCACTGCAGTCTCAAATTCTTCCTCCAGAAATAATTACTCTTGATCGGGAATGTTGAAACTATAGGATAATGATGTTTTACTTGGAATATTTTACCAATAAGTGGATTCATAACACACAAAAAAATAAAATAAATGTTTTTTCACACTCTTAAGTAATGAATCATTCATCCAATTCTAACAATGGTAAAGGATATCCGATCCGATAATCATGCTTATATTCAATGGTTAACATTTCATTAATCAACTCACTCCTTGCTTGGAAATCAATCTTGTAAGTTCCGTAAACCACACCTACTATAGAAAGCCTTTCCATTGTCTCTCTAGAACTTTAGTTTCATTCAGGTGTTCTACAAGTCTCCCTATCTTAAGTTTCAAATACTTAACATGTAGAGTTTCCTCCTTACACCAACAAGAAATCCCAACCATAATTTCATTTTCTATATTCACTAGTAATCTAAGGATATGAAATTTATCGCCATCATCAATAAATTTTTATAAACTCTTTGTGTACCGATGTCAAGCAATGACAAGCTTCACCGTTAATCTCTTCAAATACAAAGACAAAAATTTTTACAACAGATATTGTATTTCATTGAGATTTTTGTTATTATTCTTAGTTAGATAAATTACACAACCGAATTAAGTTTACTATTAAAAGTAAACTTCAATTATTTTCAACAATTCTCATAACTCGACGATACGGTATGTGGAATTTTTATATTTTTTTCACGCGATGAAAAATATTTGTGTCATATGCTATTGTTTTCTTCCCTTCAGCATTATGGCAAGAGATATGGTGAAAACATTCATTAATAAAATTTTCAGCAAATAGGATGGTACTATCTTCTGTATTTTTCCTGCGATTTTGTGTTCTTTTTTTTTTTTTTGCAGCTTTCTGGCTATTCCAATGTTTTTTCCAGCTCATTGGTTATTTTTAGTGCTTTTTCCAGCTTCCAGGTTATTTCCCATGTTTTTTTTCAGCCTTCTGGCCAATTTTTGTTTGTCCAGCTTTCTGATGGCAATGTTTACCATTCATCAAAGAATAGTTCCTTTGATGAGACGTTTCATGAAAGGCCCTTTTATAGTTTTGTAGACAATCGTTATGGCTATAATTCCCATACTTCGATATTTTGACGATTAACTTGCAAGGTTAATCAGCAAAATAGTGATACATTTGTTTTGCGTTTTTCGTTTCGAATTTTTCTGTTTTTGCTCACATATTTTTGCCTTTGTTGGAATTCCTTTTCAATCCATTTATGTATTTTCAGCTTGTCAGTCTTGCATGCAATCTCTGAAAATACCTTGCACTTTGTAAAATCAGCCTCCCTTATTTCTTTTACAGTTAGTTGTTTATTTTGCTTTCAGCATGATTCGTAGAATTCTATATTTATCTCAACGACTAGCATATAAAAGTGAATCAAATTGAGCATTTGGCATGATTATATCAACGATCATTTGAAGATATTGCAGAGATTTTAGCTCCAAGTTTACCTTTACCTTTCTTTAATGAGTTTTTTCCTTGGTCTTTCATATAGACCCACAGCTATTCGTATTAATTCTTCCAATACAGTAATCCCTTATTGCGCTATTATATCCTCTTAAGTGTTAATGCAAAGAGAATTCATTCATTCTTATCCCTTACTCATACAGATTTACTATGCCAATAATAAAAGTAAATGTCAGTTAATCATAGCAATAAATGTTGAAATACAGAATTGGACAAAAGCTCTTACAAAGTGACATGAATTGGACTATGCTAATATCTTTCATTATACTCAGCAATGCAATTACTGTTATAAATGGTAAGTTATTCAATAAAGTGACACATCAGTAACG
>NW_018108937.1:0-2881 GCF_000183805.2 Loa loa | reverse complement strand
ATCAACGATCATTTGAAGATATTGCAGAGATTTTAGCTCCAAGTTTACCTTTACCTTTCTTTAATGAGTTTTTTCCTTGGTCTTTCATATAGACCCACAGCTATTCGTATTAATTCTTCCAATACAGTAATCCCTTATTGCGCTATTATATCCTCTTAAGTGTTAATGCAAAGAGAATTCATTCATTCTTATCCCTTACTCATACAGATTTACTATGCCATTAATAAAAGTAAATGTCAGTTAATCATAGCAATAAATGTTGAAATACAGAATTGGAAAAAGCTCTTACAAAGTGACATGAATTGGACTATGCTAATATCTTTCATTATACTCAGCAATGCAATTACTGTTATAAATGGTAAGTTATTCAATAAAGTGACACATCAGTAACGTGGACACAAAAGGAAAAAATGTCATCTTTGAAGATATAATCGAATCGATTCATCAAACTGATATTATGATAAGCGTGATGATTACAAATACTTTAGCCATATCATATCATAATCATCACATTTCTTTCCAATGCGTAAACATCATATATTTAACCTTACTGAAATAAACAAATGTTAAAGATGACATAAATGTTTGACAAGAATTTACAGAATTCAAAAATGATATTCGCTAATAATAAGAAATTGGAATAAATTAGAAAGAAATGGCAGTGAAATAATTTCGAAAGTATCTCTAATTAATAGCCTATTGCAGGTTACATTCGCGGATGCTACTATACTAACTGGGCCCAATATCGAAACGGTTTAGTGATGTTTATTTCAAAGAATTTTTAAGCTAATTTTGAATACAAATTCAAAAGTCATTGTAATGTCAAAAATAAGTAAAGCGAGCTTTTAATTAATCCATACGGGAAGTAAAAGAGACGAAAGAAATTAAAAACTTAATAATTTGATTTTTAACGTAACCACAAATTCCTTTTGTCATGAGATTTCTTGAATGTCACAAAGTTAATTGCAACATCTATCGATCTAATATATCTTAAAGGAGAAGGCAAATTCTTACCTGAAGATATCCCAAAAGGCTTATGCACTCATATTCTTTACGCATTCGCTAAAGTCGATCAGTCAGGCACGTCACTGTAAGTTACAAATGATATTACTAATATGAAATATGAATACCATTTTCACATTTCAAATTTTTATTAACTCATCCAACGGTCACAACGATGTGCGACATGCAGTGTCCGTACGCAGGAGGCGGCAAGATGCGCCAATTATGCGCAAATATCCCTTTCCCGTGGATTATAGAAGTATTCAACATATGCTATTTACTTCTGTGAATATCACCCTCAATAACTTTTTCTCTCAGAGCCTTCGAATGGAACGATGAAGATACCGAATGGTCGGAAGGGATGTACTCACGTGTGACAAAACTGAAAGAGAGTGACCCAGAACTAAAAGTCCTTCTTTCCTATGGTGGTTACAACTTTGGGTCACCAACCTTCACTGTTAGTTTCCATTTCGAAGGTTGGATTCATTCGTTAAATATATTAATGATAGATCTCAGAAATAGTTTCCTGACATTGTCATCTCTCTTCGATCAGAATGAAAAACTAGCATAAACCTGGTGATTCATGATATTTTAAGGCAATCGCAAAGTCAGCGGAGAAAAGGAAACATTTCATTGAATCAGCAATAGCATTTCTCCGCAAGAACAAGTTTGATGGATTCGATCTTGACTGGGAATATCCAACAGGTGTGGCTCGGGAACATGCCGAACTTGTTGAGGTGAGTGCTATTGCATCGCCTTGTAAGGTTAAAGTTCACTATTGTATTTGCTTAAACTCAGTGACACTTATCAATGATAGTGACATTATTGTAGTAACTAAACGCTATCGAATTTTGGTCTACTTCTTGGAGATCTGCTGTTGTGAGTTAATTTCCATAGCAAAACTGACATATACTGACCTTATATGAGAGAATAAGAAAGACGAAAATTAAACATTGCAGGAAATGAAAAAAGCATTTGTGAAGGAAGCCAAAACATCCGGCAAGAAACGGTTGCTTCTTACCGCCGCCGTAGCAGCAGGAAAAGGAACTATTGATGGAAGCTACGATGTTCAGTCCCTGGGAAAGTAAAAGCTTTTTCTTCTAATCTTTGATCTTAGATGATTTTCCATTTATTTGGCAATATAATTAAAATTATCAAATTATATTTTCTCCAAATATGTTTTTGCAGAAATTTCGATCTCCTATTCCTGATGTCGTATGATTTGCACGGTAGTTGGGAGAAGAACGTTGACTTGCACGGAAAGTTGCATCCAACGAAAGGAGAAACATCCGGAATTGGCATCTTTAATACTGTTAGTTCTTGAAATTCATTAGATGTTTCGATATTCTAATGAATTCACGACTGTTTCAGGAATTTGCAGCAGATTATTGGGCTAGTAAGGGTATGCCGAAAAAGAAAATTATCATTGGGATTCCGACCTACGGCAGGGGATGGACACTTAACAATCCTTCAGAAACAGCGATCGGAGCAGCGGCAAATAATCCATCGTCAGCATCGACAACAAATCCCGCTGGCGGTACTGCGGCTTACTGGGAGGTGTAAATTACTTTCAGATATTTCCTTTCTATTGATGACTCTCTCAAATTCTTTTCTTTTTTTAATAACCATTACTATAAGCTTAAGATATGCAAATATCTGAAAGAAGGCGGCAAGGAAACGGTTGATGAAAAAGGCGTTGGAGCGTATATGGTAAAAGGAAATCAATGGTACGGTTATGATAACGAGGAAACTATCAGAATTAAAGTAATTTTGACTTCGTTTGTTGTTATCACCATTGTCCTCTTAACAATGTTATCATTCTCGTTATTGCCGAGAGTGGTAAACTTATAACTTAAGAAATACCGTTACAGAAGATATT
>NW_018108936.1:10417-14363 GCF_000183805.2 Loa loa | reverse complement strand
TCTTTTTTTTTCTTTTTTTGGCCGGATATGTTAAATTTTCTTGTGAATTGTTAACAATTTATTATCCAAAAATTTCAGGTAATGTGTCAGAATAGAACAGAACGAGATCGTCAATTGCAAATAAATTATGCATTTTTGCAAGTAATATTTTAAATTTTATCTTATCTGTTGGTAATTTTTATGAAAAAGAAAATTTTTTTCCTTTTTTTTTGATTTAAAAGTTCTAAAATATATCAAAAGAAATATGTATGAATTTATGTTAAATTATCCGAATGATATAATATCATTAGAAAAATGTTGCCAATCTTAGCTATCATTTCCTTCAATTTTAAGATATTAGAAAAAATAAGTGAATCGATCAAGCAATTAATCAGTCAATCAATCATTTATTCATTCATAACTTTATTGTATTGAGAGATTAAATAAGTTATCATTTGGCTAAAGTTAATCATTTATTTTAGCTTCGGCAAATCATTCCAAGTTATCCAATCAATAAAAAAATGAGCAAACAAGAGATATTACGCGGTGCAATTCGTTATCTTCGAATTCTGGAATATTTACTTGGGATACGAAAAAGTTTTCTATGATAACATTAAAAAAAAAATTGCTTAATTAGCAAAAAAAGTACATGTTTCGATAATTTTCGCTCATTTTAAAAGTTTCAAATTTATGGAAAACTTAAGCTTTAATTAATAAATGTTGCGTAACTTTGTAATTCTTACTAATTATAATAATCTAACATTATATATTGTTTAATGATGAATATATATGTAAATTACAATTTCGAATTGTTTTTAATCTGTTGCTAAATTTAGAATGTATAATATTTTCCTGTTCAAAGACCAAAAATGAAATCGTAATAATTTAATAATTTACTTATTTATACATAATTTCAACGTTACAGTTTAATTTTTCTGACGTATTTGTTCACGGATCCATTCTGAATCATGATGATATTTCGGATTTGATAATAATAATATGGTTCTTTTACATGTAAAATAATATAGTATTGCTGCTAAAATGAAAGAGATGGATTAAAATTAAATTCTCTTCATATTATTAAAGTAGTATTTAGTTTTTAAATCAAAAATTCCAGTCATTGAAATTCATTGAATCTTTTTTACTCTTAATTTTATCATTTGTCAACATATCAATCAATATGCTACTATTTCTACTCTCTTTTCTTCTTCTGTCTCAAACTAAAGTGTCAATATTGTCCTTGCTTTTTCTTTTTTTTTTCTTCATCCTCATACCAATCTCTCATTAGATTTCTTCTATTAAACGTCATCTATCATTTATCAGTATGATAAATAATCTTCCTTATTGTAAGTTAACTTTTATTCCATATTATTAATGATGACAAATAAATAAGGTAAGTGACCAAAAATATAAAATATGAACTTACCTGTTCGTTGTAAAATATAAAGTGTAAAAGTAATTGTTGACCATTTATTTTGATCTTCAACAAGCCAACGTTGACGCTGTAAAAAAAAAAAAGAAAAAAATAAATGAGAGAAAAAAAAACGTGTTTTCAACTAACTAAATTGATTTTTTTTTGAAAAATAATTTTAATTTATGCAAATATTGCTGGCATTTTTAGCAAATGCATTTGGCCGAACGTGAAAAAATGAAAAAAATAACAGAATGTCGCGATTAATTAATGCTAATTAGTAAGACAAACATTACATTAAGAATTTGTTTTTCAACCGGAAAAAAAAAAATGGATGCTAAATTAAATAATTTTTCACTCTATCTCCTAATTTATTATTTTATCCATTAAATAGGTCAAAAATTATAATTTATTCCTCAGGGAGAAACTTTTTTTTGCTACAGTTAAAAATTAAAAAAAAAAAAGAATTTCCATTTTCATGATTTTCGTTTAAATTTCCATTTTTCAGGAATAACTTATGCTATATTAAGTTTACACTAATAAATCTAAAAAACTATGGCAGTTTTATCATCTTATTTCATGATCATTTATAGAATTATTCTTGCGCATATCATATTATCAATTGTTATCATACATGATAACCATTGATAACCCGATATTTCATGTTAATCATTCGAAATTGATCATTCTATTATTATTTACTTTTATTCAAATTTCTTCAATTCAATCATAACCAAAACTTATTTTCAAGCAATATTGAATGAGATAAAAATGGTTTTCCTAAATTTACCATATCATAAAAATGAAGAAGTATGGATAATGTGAGGTATATTAGGGATAAGATAATTGTTGATGCAAATTTGCTAAGCAATAAAACAATAAGGCCTGCTTGAAAGACAAATGTTGATGAAAATGCAATTAGAATGATAATAATACTGAGTAGGATTAGCGCATCTTGCAATCTGTAATATTATATTTTTGATTTACAAATATGTTTAAAAATCAATCAATAATTTGTTATTAAATATTATTTATTTTCGATTAATAATAGTTTTTATTAGTGTAAATGATGAAGATAACGTACTGTAATATACGATAATTACTTTGTAATACTGTATGCTGAAATGTCAAATAGATGAAATATTCAAAATACTGTTATTATCATTGGAAGGTAAAAAAAAAAAAAACTAATGAAATATTTGTGCAAGTTAATAAGTAAATATCTGAAATATCATTATCTGAAATATTTGAAATGTTTATCTGAATAATTGTTGTAAGAATAATTGCTGTAAACTTTTCATTCATCTCTCTCTCTCTCTTTCTCTCTCTCTCTCTTTCTCCCTCCCTCTTTGGTATTATTCGTTTTACACTTTTTAATACTAATTAATGTAAAACTGAAAATTTTCAACTAATTACTTATTAACGAAATTTTATTAAATTAATGATACGACAGAAATAATTAATCGATAAATTCTTACAAATGAAGCATCAATTGAATAGTGCTATCCGTTGAAATTAATATATCAAGAGTATTAAATGTAAGATCTAACAAGATCATACCAATTTGTACCAATAGTAAAACACCGTATTTGCTTGCCATTTGTTAATAGCTATTGTTTAAACTAAAATTATAATTATTATTATTAATTAACCGCTACTTACCATAAGATATACATTCATACATAAATATTAGGAGGATAATAAATATATAAACCAATAACTGAATAATTTATTTAATTAAAATAATTTGAAGAATGTTTTATTTAAATGACAAAGATTAGATTTTGAAAAAAATTAACAAAATAAATACTTTCGTTTGAACAAAAATGATTTATGGTAATTTTGAAATTTGTAAAATTACTAATTTAAAAAGGCAAAAAAAAGAAAAAAAGGAGAAAAACCTTTTTTATCATATAAAAGTATCGTTTTAATTAAACATATTATTAATCAACAAATTGTCAAATTTTTCAGATCATTTACTTATTGCATAAAAATTCTTAAAGCATTTATCTATCGTTTAACTATTAAACCTTACATATCAATGCTAATTATATAAAAATCAATCAATAAACTATTATAAAGCATTATCTATCATTTATGTATTAAATATAAACTTATAGCTATGTCCATCTGTACAACTAAGACAAGAAAAATGGATAAAGCCGCGGAGTATTTCGTATCCTTGGTAACCGTTTAGTTGAATGTAAAATGTATAGCTAAATTATATTCGCAAGAAATTGGAAATTTATTATTATTTATAAAAAGGGAAAGTCATATATATATATAAATGAATTGATGGGATTTTTTATAATAAATTTACTTATAATTTCTAGGAAAATTTTATTATTACGATTGAAAATTTCGCTATAATATTGTATGCAAAGGATCGTAATAAATATTCGCAAGAGATCGTAATAAATACTCGTAAGAGATCGTAATAAATATTCGCAAGAGATCGTAATAAATACTCGTAAGAGATCGTAATAAATATTCGCAAGAGATCGTAATAAATACTCGTAAGAGATCGTAATAAATATTCGCAAGAGATCGTAATAA
>NW_018108936.1:2567-9802 GCF_000183805.2 Loa loa | reverse complement strand
TCGTAATAAATACTCGCAAGAGATCGTAATAAATATTTGCAAGAGATCGCAATAAATATATTGGGCAAGAGATCGCAATGAATCGTAATCAAAAGATTTTTTTTTCACTTCAATAACATTATTCATAGCATTACAAATGATTAGTTTGTTATATTCACAATGATCTTCACAAGTACGCATTAATCATTATAGATGATAATTATGATATCCGCATTAGACAGATCATTAAGTGATAATCACACTGTAAATATAGCACATATATGCATGCACACGTACACACAGACACACAGACACACACACACACACACATACACACACACACACACACACGTACCAACATACACGAACATAGACACACACACAGACAGACAGACACACACACACACACACATATATATACACACACACACACACGTACTGACATACACGAACATAGACACACACGCACGCACATATACAATAGATACGTATACGTACACGCAGCATAATTTTTGTTACATGATTTATTCTACGTAATTTGCGTAATTCTACGTAAAAATTCTAATTCTATTTTATTGCTTATCATGCATTTAAAATAACGAAGATTGTAATAACATTATATCACTAAAGATTGATTAAAATTATTTCACATCATATTTCATCTAATTCATGCTAGTTTACACTTGTATAAACGTCACCTTGGTTTATATTTGTCACGTCAGTTTATTTTCGTCACGTCAGTTTATTTTCGTTACGCTAGTTTATTTTTGTCACGTTAGTTCATATTTGTCACGTTAGTTTACATTTATCACGTTAGTTTATATTTGTCACGTTGTTAGTTTATATTTGTCACGTCAGTTTATTTTCGTTACGCTAGTTTATTTTTGTCACGTTAGTTTATATTTGTCACGTTAGTTTATATTTGTCACGTTAGTACATTTTCGTCACGTTGGTTTATATTTGTATAAATGTTGCGTTAGTTTTTATTTATACATCTAAACATAAAGCTAAAATGAAGCTTGAAATATCTTTGAAATCTTAAATGAAATCTTTCCATGAACGCCAATTTCATATTCGAAAATATGATGGTAACTCTAATCTATAATATTTCAAATATAATTTCTTCATTATTAAAGTATTTACCTACGGATCATTGTTAAATATACCGCTGCTTGCTTATTTTAACATTTATCGAACTATTTTATTCACATAAATTAATTTTAATTAAATTTTAATTAAGATTTATAACATTACTTGGGGAGGATAAAATTGAATGGTAGTTCAGATCAAATATTAAATGAAATAATTGATACTAAATATTGAATAATGATTTAAGTAAAATATTTTTTAATACTACGAATGAATACTGCTTGCATATGCACTGTCGATAATTGTGATAATCATTGTTATCAATTATTATCACAACTATAATCACAACAAATATTATAATCTGAATCATTATTACTGAATAATCATAATCATAATCATAATAGCAACAATCAATATGGATTTGATATCATATGAGCTTAACTTTTTTCCGGGCTAAGCTATGAACAATTATGAGTTATTCCGGTGAATGTTTAGTTTGCAATTGTTATAACTATCTTAATCATAATCGTAATCGTAATCGTTATCATTATCATTATCATAATTGCACTAATAAACCAAAAGATATTTATGACAACAAAAAAGATATTTGTGATATCTTTTGAAAAAGACATAGAATATATGAATTTCCACCATATGTCCTTCAATTACAAGGAATAAAAAAAGAAAAAGTTAAAGCGCAAATGTCTCACCCGTTAGAGTGCTGTTATTTTGAAAATTTTCTCAAGAAAACCATAATGGCGCGAAAAGATGTCATTGTCTTCCGGTAGAGATGTGTGGGAGTTGGTGACAAGGATGGGACAGGGTGTGGGGCGGTTAGGTCAAAAAGTGGCTTACATTACATTGGCAATGGGGTCATACGGTCACATGATGATAATTAATTTAAAAGTGATTAAGTTGGTATTTAATCGAAAAGCAAGTTTGTTTTTTTTAGTTGTGTGTTTAAATTTTGAAATTTCAGAAAGATTTGAGGGAGAAGTTGGAAAATCCGTAAAATGGGAAGTTTTATTGGGCAACTTAGCGCTTCCATTTGGGCTATGATAATGAGAGATATTCCTAACAAACAACAAGAAATTATGCAGTCTAATCCGTCTTTTCATGCGGAAATACGTTTGAATTCAACAACGTAAGCTTTTTTATATTCTCACTACAAAATAACAAGTGCTGTTTTACATTCCAAAATGATAATTTATGTGTGATTTTTGTTTTTGGGTTAGAATTTCACTGTTGGATAACAATTTGATTTCCCCCTCTCCAATAGTTGGTTTTAATTTTCGACTTGGATAATTACTTATTCCTGGGTATTTATTACGGCTGTTAATTCAAACGGAACGACTGATTGCACCACATTGATAATGTATATTATCATGCTACAAAATTTATTCCGAAAGATTTTCACGAGTTCCATTTTGACAAAATTTATTTTGAAAACCGGATATTTCAATTTGTTGGAAATGTCCATTAAAATTTTTCTTCCCTTAGTTTCATTGATAACAGTGTATCGTTCACATACCAATAGAAATTCGATACGAAAAAATGTTTATCCGGTGACTCTACGAAATTTCCATTTTTGGACGTACATAAAAGCATATAATAAAAATTGTGAAGACATAGGATTCCAATTTTTCACTGCAATGTTGAAGATGTGTTTTGGGAGGAGAGGAGGTGTGCTTCCGTGGCGCAATCGGTTAGCGCGTTCGGCTGTTAACCGAAAGGTTGGTGGTTCAAGCCCACCCGGGAGCGGTGAGGTGATGTTTCGTTGTACACTGGTACTTCTGGATGTCAACTTTTAGTGCAAGGAAAGATGCTGAAAAATTATTACCTGAAATTCACAAAACGCTTTTATCCATCAAAAATGTTCGTAATGGCTACCCAATAGTTCTACCATCTGATAAGGAATTTACTAAAATGATTGATTGTGTGTTTATTGTTTGCTCAAATACTCCCGAAGGTTTGCTTTTTTTCAACTTTTTGCTGTTTTTTTTCCTCGAAATTTTTAATAATTTTTAAAAATTATTGTAAGATTTTTGAAAACAGTTTGTGCGAAGTTGTTTTATTTCTTAATTCCAAACGAAATTGTTCCTTCAATTATTTTTTGATATTTTCAGGAGAATCCTTGACAATATCCGATACTTCGTTAACACTTGCAAATGTACATCTGTACAAATTACTGAATCGTGAAGCGCAAACATTGGAAGCTCAGTCAGGTGAGCATGGCTTTGAGTCCAATACTGCTGGGTCATTATTATGGGAATTACCTTGTTGCGAATTTGATGGAATTTGGGAAAATTTAATTTTCGATGATTCCATTAAAGATGAGGTAAGTTCAAGATGGTTTGAATTCGACAATTAAATTTATAAAGTTGGACCAACAGAAATTAAGGGATCAATAATGCTCACTTAAATTCTTATGGTTTACTTGAATTCATAATTTATAATTCTAATCTATATCCACCCTTTTGCCCCCCTCCTCCCACCTGGACCCTCCTGCTGGTTTTGTTTTAATTTTTTCCATTTTCCGGTATTGTTTCTAGCTTACTGTATTGCTTGGATGTTGCTTCGATTTCTTTGTCGATACCCTATAAGTACTAAGCCATTTCCTGGTTGATATTGTTGGCTCCTTTATTTTTCAACTTAAACTTTGTATCATTATAACTTTAATAAAATTTGTTATGCCATACGTCAAAGAACATTATGGATCTTTTTTTTCTTTTTAAGAAATGGAATTGGAAAAAATTCATGTTTGTAAAGCTTTATTTGTTGTAGCTCCTTTCTTATGTTTATGCGCTGGTCAGGCTCTCGGAGAAAAACATAAATGCTGCAATATTAAGAGTGAACCGATTGATTTTATTGCACGGTTTGTGGTTTTAACTTTATAAGTTCCTGTACATGTAAGAATTTCTTCAAATAAGACTGAAATTGTTATTTCGATATTGATAGTGAACATAAAACCAGCTGAAGTTAGGCATTCTTTTGCATGAAGATACATTCTATGTTACCCTAAAACTCGACTTGCAAATATACCAACTCAAAATTGAAGGCCTTACATGTTTGCAGGACCACCAGGAACTGGAAAAACATCGCTTTGCAAAGCATTGGCTCAAAAGTTGGCTATACGATTTAGCCAAAAATACAGAAGAATGTATTTTGTAGAAATTAACAGCCATGGCCTTTTCTCAAAATTTTTTTCTGAGGTAACACTACTGAAATACTTTTTGGTAAATCTATTACTGATTCCAATGTCACTGAGACTATTTGATAGTATGTTCTTAAGAATATGACTTGTCCAGTGGAACTTACTGGTTCACCTCTATTACTTTTTTTCTTTCAAATATTAATTCACCATTAGAAATATGATCAAGAAAATTTTCAACATAATTGTTCATTAAAGTTATTGCTGGTGCTCCATTAAATAATAATTTTTTCGAAAATATTCTCCCCATTAATTTTTAGAGTGGTAAATTGATCCAAAACATGTTCAAACAAATTGAAGAACTTGCAGAAGATCCGAAAGCGCTTGTTTTCGTACTTATTGATGAAGTAAATGCATTTTTTTTTTTGATTCTGACCATTCTTTCCGCTACTAATTTTTTTCGTTTATTTTAGCATTATTATTGATATTGGGGCTATAAATTTTGTAAGCTACTGAATGATTATTGAGTTACCTGGTTAAATCGCAGTGTTGGTATTTTTTTTGAATGAACTTGGAACTTTTAACTTAAATTAAGATTTTTTTTGCCAGCTGTTGAAGAAGTATTAAATATAATAAGTAGTTCTGTCTTTTAATTTTATTTCATGACATAATGGTTCATCTTTTTTAAGGTAGAAAGCTTAACAATAGCTCGAAGTGCCTTGCTGAATCGAAATGAACCAACGGATGCAGTTCGTGCTGTCAATGCTGTCCTTACCCAAGTGGATTATATACGTCGACATAGTAACATATTCATTTTCACTACTTCCAATATAACACAGGTGTGTCTTCTTTTGTTCTTTTCGAAGACGAGCAAAAATGCTCATATCTACAGAGAAATTTACCAAAATGTCTTGGATCGAGCTGAACAATTTTATTCATTGCCCAGAAGGCAATGTTTATCACAGTTTTCATTTGATAATAGCAATCGCCATTAAATATTATTTTTTAGATTTTAATTTTTAGAGTTTAGATGAAGCTTTTACGGATAGAACAGATTTAAGTCGTTTCGTTGGTTATCCTTCAGCAAATGCAGTTTACACCATATTTCGTTCATGCATTCAAGAAATGCAGAGAGTAAGTTTTGACGTTGCAAGCCTGGATGTTAGTTGAAAACTCTTTCTCATGAAAATATGAAAAAAAAAAAGCAAGAAAATGGCGGCATCCAAAGGGTCATTAAAATCACTCATTTGATGCAATAAATTTAAGATAATGAAATTTCAGGTTGGCATTGTGGAGCCTGGTCCATGGTTCTCTAAACGATGTGCAAGTGGTCCACATTGTGAGAAGCTTATGCAGTTATCAAGGTAAACACTAGTTTGTATTATTATTACTGTTATTATCTTTATGCCTTATGATCAGCATGAAAACGAGCTTGTATTAAACGGGCTTGTTGCAACAGGTAATATACTACGGCGTAGTAAATTAGCCAGTATAGAAGTATCGTTAGTGAAACAAAGTCTTTTTTACAGAAGAGCTTCTGGTTTGAGTGGACGTTGTTTGCGCCAAATACCCGTCATCGGGTATTCCAAATTACCGGTGGTAAGTCTGAATTTTTTATTGTAAAAATGAGTGGGTTGTATCGGAAAAGTGTGGTAGTTGTTAAATTTTACCTTCTAATTTTTTCTCTGTTTTTACCTTGTTAATTTTATGTAATTTTATAATTTTTGTCTTGTTTTCTAATTTCTTTCCTGACTTTTTATTTAACTTATCGATAATTGCTCTTTTCAGGATCAGTTATCCATCGAGCAATGTCTTGATGTATTAGAAAAGGCCTTGGAAGAGAAACTTTCTGAAAATGTGAGGTGTTTGCCGCCTGAATCAAGTGCACGGTGAGAAATTACAACTGTTCCGACCAATTATTTGATAGGTGTTGATTGTAATCCCATAATGTTTATCTCATCATCGAATTTGAACTTCCATGCTTGGCATATCTCATTATGCCATCTATTATCTCAAGTAACATTCGTTTCTTAAGTTAATCATACTGTGCAATGTCAAAAATACAAGCTTTCGCAGATTTGTTGTCGTCGATGCAGAACTCTTTGTTATTCTTGCAGAATTTTGCTGCTGTGGGGGATTAACTCACTATTTTAGCCAATGCTTCATAAAAAAGCTGTTATGGTTGTCGCAAAATATCTTACATCGTCGTAAATTTATTGTTTTAACAAATCACAATTTTTTCTATTTCTAATAAAGAAGTCGTTTCTTCCTCAATTTAATCGCAATATTATTATCAATAAAAAACGTTTGCTGGATTTGCAATGATTCCAGTGTAAATTTTCGATTTCCTTTCCAGTGTAAATAGTTTCCGGAATTCTTCACGACATCGGTAGTGATGATGGTGAGAGTTGTAACGGTGGCTCCATATTTGATTTAATATCATTTTTCTTCGCATTATCTAAAATCTATGAATTTTAACTTTTCGATTGAAAATCCGGAAAATATTCCATATCGCCCACACGAAACTGGTCCGATTGGACGGTATAATTTCGTAACTTCTTTCCGAAATATTCTTGAACTTATGAAAACTGTACTTTCTCAATATATCATATTCTTCGCGCAAGAAGCGTATGAGTGTGTTACATGTAAAAAGTTTTGATGACATACTTCGAAATAATGTTTTAAATTTAGGACCGATTTCCCCATGTGGGCCGTTTACAGACATTTTCTGTTGAAATTCTTGCATACTTTCATTCTGTTATGCAAAGACAAAAACGAACCACTTGACTCATGAACAAATTTGCTTGATTAATAATAATTCAGAAAAGATGCAAAAATGTGAACAATAAAGCTTTTGAATATCTCGTAATCGACTGTAGTGATAGTGATGGCAGTGATGATAATTAATAATAATAATAATAATAATAATAATAATAATAATAATAATTAATAATTAATAATAATAATATAATAATAATAATAATAATAATAATAATAATAATAATAATAATAATAA
>NW_018108936.1:0-1934 GCF_000183805.2 Loa loa | reverse complement strand
CAGTGATAATAGTAAATAGTGATAAGATAATAAATGGTGATTACTATCGTTATTAATAAAATAATAATTATTAATAACTTCAATATGAAATTGTTGAAATTGACAATCGGACTTCCTGATTATCTGAGTTCTTAGAAAGGCAGGAGGAATATGGCACGAAAGAAAGAAAGCCCACAAGGGTTTCATGGAGAATTTTTGCGAGTCAGTTCTTTAAAAGATGTTTTCCCATGTAAAATTCGTAATTGAAGCGATTTTGAAAATTGTTTTTAAAAACTATCAAAATTTCGAAAACTAAAGCATTTTACCAATAGATGGCGGGGGGGAGGTGGGGGGGGGGAGGAGAAATCCATGTGAAATCACAGTGGAGGATGATATTATTTAGGTAAGTTGGAAAATGACAAGGAATGAAAATTTCCAACTAAAATATGAAAGTATAAATTGAAGGAATACTTAGATGAAGCGATAATTTTTCATAAATAAAACTATCCTCAATTTTTTTCTTAATTCTTAAATTAGGATTGAATAATGCTAGAATATATTGCTTTTTCCAAGAATCTTTTTTAACACTTTCGAGAATTCTCTTTAAAATTTCACCCAAAAATATTCTTGAAACTTTTAAGAGATTAACCAAACTTAATCATTTTCTAATCTCTTATATCACAAGAGAGGATAGTTATAAGATTGAAAATATACACTAATAATATTATTGCTCAATGTAATATCGTAATGCAATGAAATCTTCAATAATAGATATTGTATTGATTTTTTTTTCTCTTTTTTTTTTGCCTCAAAAAAAATTATTTTAGTTAGAAGCTCTAAAATGTTTAAACAAACATACTAATTTCATTTTTTCTGATTCCCAAAAAACATAATTTTGCTTAATTTGGAAAAGGTTAAGATTTAAAAGATCAAAACTAAGAGAAAAAAAAAGAAAAAAGAAAAAACAAATTTTCAATAATTCATTCGTGGTGATATTTTAAAATAAATATAATTTATGCTCATTGTTCTTTTATGCATGAATTTTTGTCAAATTTAATCAAAATAATTGAAAATTTTTTTGTGTGAAATAGAAAAAAAAAAAGAAAAAGAAAAAAGATTAATGCGTGATGAAATAACGAAACAAATATCATTACATAACGATATTTTGTTCATTGTTAACATGTATAATTTCAGGTATTATATTTGCATCCGAATCATTCAATTCATTTATGGTACTCTCTATTGAGGTACTTAAAGTCACACCTTCACCAGAATTTCGATAGAGACAATAATGTTGCACCATAAAGATTACATCGAATGACATTGATACCATTCCTAGACCAAATTTCACTGGATTGCCATAAAATATTGACCAATCGTCTAGAATTTCAAAATTTTTGTTTTCTTTTTTTTTTTTTTAACGAGATACATTTAGCTTTATAAAATGACACTTTTATAAGACAATTTATTGTATAAATTAATTAAATAGATTAATTACCGGGTAAGTTTTCGTTGTTTTTTTTTTTTTTATAGCTGAGATGATAATTTTTTCGACTATTGTTCCAAATATGGTAGATGAATAGTGGTAAATTAATGTATAGCAAGTTTCAAACTATTTCTTGCCTTTGGAATATATAAGTTTTTTTCTTCATGCATCTCGAAATGATAAATTATCACGCTTAATATACTTTAGATATGCTAAAATAAATCAATATCAATCGATATGATTGACATTTGATTTTCTTAAAATAAAACGGTTGCTTACAAAAGTAATGTATTTTTAAAACGATATTAAAATTTTGGCAAAATGAAATCTCAAAAAAGGGAAGCAAATAAAAAAAATGTAATAATAATTATAATAATAATAATAATAATAATAATAATAATAATAATAATAATAATAATAATAATAATAATAATAATAATAATAATAATAATAATAATAATAATAATAA
>NW_018108935.1:8846-14514 GCF_000183805.2 Loa loa | reverse complement strand
CCACTGCACTACGGTATATGCCGCTCGCTGCTGTAACCGCCATCTGATTGACTGCTACCACTAATTGGGCGACGTTGTTCTTTCCTTGAAAGAAATGTCAATTCTTTTGAATTTAATTCATTAATAACAAATCAATTCCATTAACATATTATTTATATCATGAAAATCAATCCAAAATTAGCTGATGCTGCCAATAAGTTTCTCTATTTTTCTTGGTACCATTCTAATAAAGGTTCAAGTAGTTCTACCATAAAGTTTTTATTATTAACAATTACTTTGAGTACATCGAATCTTCCATCTTCTTTAACTTTCTCGTATTGCAAATTAGCATAAAACAATTAACTGATAACACTTAAACAACGGTATTCCACTGCTATTACTATTTTAAAATTCCTAGCAGCAACAATAAAATGAGACAAATTTTCATTTTTTGATAATTTTTCCCAAAAATTGACAAGAAATAATAATTGGAACAGGCAAGCAAAACAAATTCAAATTGCATACCAATTCTATGCCAATCTGAAGCTTTCAAATTTTGAATTTTTAATTTTTATTTATTATTGTCCCCTAAAAATTTACTTTCAAATTTCGCTTTACCATAAAAGAGATAGTTAGGAAGAAACGTATCATTGAAGTAATCAATGATGACACATCGAATATAAATTAGTTGAAATGATATACCTTAGGAGTATTTCAAATTCTTCCAGAATTAAGTCTTTTAATACAACTCTACCGAAAGATAAAATTTCTTTTTTTTTTTTTTGAAATATTACTAATAAGGCTATGAAAAGGAGTTGCAGGAGATTTTATTATAGTACTTAAATATAGGCGTATCGATTAGTTCTCCAGTTTTTATCAGTACCATTTGCGATACCTTTGATACGCATTAATATAATAATATGTCATCAATAATCCCATCATTCATTTCTCTTTCCAGTTTCTTGTAGTTATAGTAAAGAAACGTACACACTTATACGCATAGTATATGTTTAAAATTGGACGGCTATTCTTATTTAATTAACCAGAAATTAAAATTTAAAAAAAGAAAATAGTGGAGCGAAAACTTACGCTATCGTAGCAGCCGCTTTACGAATAGATTTAATGAAGTGATTTTTGATCTCCGCTTGGCAACAACAAAAATGGTAGACAGACTCACGTGATAAACCAATATGTATTAGGATGAAGACATATTGTTGCTGGGATGATTGAGTGTTACTTTCGTTTACTTCCACTTCAGCAATTGGTAAAATTCGATAAACATTAGCCTGTAATTAGACTAATTAGTAGAAACAATAAGTAGGGTAGAGAAAAGGATGGATTGAAACGAAATTGAATAAAATATGACGTATGAGAACAGGAAGATTAATTAAAAAAAGCATAATTAAGATAGGTGTAATAAAGAGATTGATAAATGAAATGAAATTCATATTGAAATAAGGAAATAGGGAAAATTCATATTGAAATATGAAAAGAATTTTTTTTTTTAAAACCCAGAAAGAGATGATTAATATTTGTTTCGTAGAATGAAATTAATTAATCAAAGTAAAATAAAGGAAAAATTAAGAAAGAATTGAGGAAAATAAATAGATGTTTAAATTATGCAAATGAGCATCCATGCATACACCTCTTGTCTCTTCATTTTATCCTTCTTTTTTTTTTTCTTTTTTGTTAGTTATTAACAAAAAATATAAACCTTATTTTTAGAAAGTGTTGGGCAAAAAATTAAAATTAGACTGGTGAAAACAAATGCTACGCAAGCAATCGGACGTGAACGATTCTCGGGACAATTTAACCAATTGATATGTGCAAACATTAACAATTGACTAAAATTCATACGTGATATCTGAAAAAAAAAAGAAATTTTACAATTGTAGAGTGAAATTTAATGCTTTAAGATGGAATTATTGATGGCTTTCCTAATATTCGACATTGATTTTAGATTGAAAACAGTCTCAATGTTATGACTAAAAGTCGATAAGTTCATGTTAAAGCATTACTTCTTCTTATCATATATGAACTATTTGAGGGATCGAGAGAAGATATTGATGTAATGCTTTTAGAAATAATCGAAATTGATTTACTGTGCCATTTTTCGATGAAATTTCTTCGATAGTTTGTCCGTATTGCTCCGTTAATCGTTGCATTTCATTCACGTATTCTGCCAAGGCTTGCATTTTTGTTAATGCTTGTTCACCTTGTTGCCATTCTACGGATCCTGTAAATCAGATGATTTTCGGATAATAATAATGTCTAAATTGGCTTAAACATGTCAAATCAATCTTACTCTAAACCATTATGAGTAACCATTGATATGTGACAAAATATGACACACTAAGGATTTGGATCAAAGAATGGAACTGTTATAAGATTTGGATTTAGAAGCTTATTTCTAAAAAATGTATCTGTTTCGGTGTATAAGTGTTTCATGCTACCGTAAAATAATAAATGATCAATTTAAATGAATAGAAAAATAAATTATGAATTAAAATTGAAATTGGAAGTGGCAAAATTTGAATTGTAATATGTGAAACTGTAAATTTCTTTATTGGGGAGAGGGCGGGGGGAAGGGATAAAAAATGAAGGAAAAATGAACCTTTAAAACAGTTATCTTTAATTTGCTGTAAAAAAAGTGGATATTTGAGGATTCGTTGGATTGGTTTGATTAGTAATGATTGGGCACTTTCACTTTGCTCACCGCTAATATTCAATTTTTCCAATTTTACCGCAATATCATTTAGCTCTAAAAACAAAAAAAAATCATGAATTTTCTTCAAATTAAAATAAACAAAGAACGGAATTAAGCAAAATATCAATAATTAAAGTAATTAAATATATAGTAATTAAATATAGCAAAATATCAATAATTAAAGTAAAAAAAAGGATTGAATTGAGTAAAATATCAATAATAGCTGAAATAGTACATATGATACTGGAAGGATGAGTGAAAAATATACGAATGTATCTGATATTTGAAATTGAATTATCATCATCAAAAAAAAAACAAAAAAAAAAATGAAACAAATAGATTTACATATAATTTGAATATAATTGTTAACCTTTTTTATTTTGTTGAAATCGTAAATATGCAGCTGAATAATCGCTATAAATTTTAAATTTATTACATTTGTTAACAAATAGAGCCGAAATACGAATCAATGAATCCTGGAATGAAATTTAATATTAGCTTAAAATGAAAAATTCTTATGTTGTTTAAATTCAAATGCAAATTTTCCACGAGTATTTATGAAAATGCTTTAATGATATTTCATTAAAAGTTAAAATAATCAATTAATTTATTCGAATCATTCAATTTCACCCGTAATTGTTGTTGTGAGACAATAAATGAATGAACAACATCGCCAGCTGCATCAAGAAGTGATAAAAGAAATGAAGTTTGAATTCGTAATAAACGATCAGCTGTTTCCAATAGGGGTAAATTTGTTGGTTTCAAATATTGATTTACTAGCTAAAAATGAATTTTTTTTTGCCATTTAAATTTATTTTGATATTTTAAAATTTGAATCACATAGAATTTCCCAAAAATTTTCGAAACATTTCATAAATACATTCGAAGTATTTTGAATTAAAGGAAATAGAAATTCCAAAAATTATTAGTAAAAAAAAAGATTTTTTTTTTAAAAATATATCTTATGAAGTAATTAGACATTCATTTTATCTATCAATCTAAATATTTCAATCTAGAAGCAAAAAAAAAAAGAAGAAATTATGTCATCCCTTTCATTTATTTTCTTTGTCCACAATTTTCACTATTAAATTTCAACATGCTTACTTGTCACGGATTAAAGCTTACTTGTCCGAGTTAATTTATCTTCTTAATGATTCTAAATGTCTAAAAAAAAAGGGGACAGAGGAAAAAAAAAGCAGGAAAAAATTAAAACCTTCTGGACATCACGGACGAAATTTTCTTCCGTTGATACAAGTTCAGTAATTGTTTTTAGGAGTTGTTCTTCCGCTCCTTCACTAAAATGTGATACGGAAATGGCATCATTGTGAGTTGTATGTCGATATTCCTCACATCTTGTTGATTTCACGTAAGCAGAACGAGACATTTGACGAAATAAATGACCATTTGAAGATGGTTGATAATTTCGATGAATACTTCGAGTGGGTGATGATCGAGCTGATTCATTTTCTTGATCCTATAAATGCTACAGGATCAGAAAAATCGGAGAATAAAAAAAAAAAAGAAAAAAACACGGACATCAGCAAGCCAAGCCAATAATTTACTTTTGCGGTTCAAAAGTTTCCATAATTTAAACACAATTTGCTTACCTTTCGAGTTATGTTCGTATAAGATGTAATATCAGATATCCGATCCATACTGTAGGAACGATTTCTTATGGAATTATATGGTGGTGGTGGTGGTGGGGGTGCTGCATAACTGTTAAAAACTGTTGTAGGAGTAGTTGTAGTATTATTAGTTGAAGTGGGAAATGGTCTTGATCTCATGTATTGTGAAACGATAGCATCACGTTTACGTAGAACAAGATTCGTACCGTGACGCAATAAAATTTGTACCTCTTCGGCACTTTTTAATGAACTAATCAATCGATTATCAACACTTATCACCAAATCACCCACTTCAACACAAGTTGTTTTGTCACGGATTGCACTAACTTCAGCCTAAAATTAAAATTTTCCATAGCTAACTTATGTAAATATTTGATAGAAAATTTTTGAAATATTCATTCAAAATTAGAATTGTGTCACTATCATTGTCATTTATCATAATTAGTTGTAATATGAGTTGGTTTGTAATTTAAACTAGATTACAAGGAATTATTTTCCTACTTATTACTTGTAATAATGAGTAACATTCATTTCATATCTAAATTTATTTGCTCAATTATTTCTATTATTTTTCAAATATTTTTTCGAAAAATACCACCAAATTTGTGCAATTTTAAAGGATAAAAATTAATTTAAAATAAAAATACAATATAAAATCGGTCCGATAGCTTTTTTTTAAACCAAAAGGAACGGTTAAATTTTGCTAAAGAAAAATAAATTAATTAATTTCAAAAAGTACTGTAAAAATTGACAGTGTAAAAATTAAGAAAAGGAAAAGTGTCAGTTAATTATTTTAAGTAAATTGTAAGAAATGTTATTGTGATAATGAATGGACAGTAAATCATTTGGTGTGAATTTACAAATGCTTCATTAAAATGTGAAAAAAAAAGAAACTTAGAAAAGAGAATGGTAAAAAAAGACAAAAAAGAGAAAGAGAGAGAGGGAAAGAAAGAGGAAGAGGGGAAAAATGTAATAATAGGATAAATTTTTGTTTAAATTTTTAAACCAAAAAGAATCGTTTAAATTTTGTTAAAGAAAAATAAATTTTCAATTTCTATTAACTATTAATTACTATTTCTTTAAAATATTAAAATTGTAACTCTAACATTCTTCTGAAATGATATGAGAATTTTAAAATGCATCCATTAAAAGGCGTAATAAATTGTAATAAAATTTAGTGTGAAATAATTACAACTTAAATTGTTTCATCAATTTTCAACTTTTCATTTACTTAAAATGAAAATGTTATTATTTATTAAGTACTGATTTTAATTTTTTTTTTTGTTTATAACTAAGAACTAATTTTATTATAACTGAATTCGTGTTTTATATATATATATATATATATATATAGTAG
>NW_018108935.1:5358-8436 GCF_000183805.2 Loa loa | reverse complement strand
TTATATATATATATATATATATAGGCATGAGAACTTGAATTTATAAATCATTTCCATCAAATATTTAATTATAATTTTAAATCTTTCTTAGATTTTTAATATAAAGGTGATGATTCTTTTAATAATTTTTGATGAATTAAAATATTGTAAAATATGCAAATATTGATTAATGGATTCATCGATTTCTTTTTTTTTTTTTTTTGCATAAATAACGAATACTGTATAATTTATTTTGCAAAAAATTAAATTTATCAACTAATATTAGCAGGCTTTTGAAATGTAAATGCAAAATTGCTATTCTTTCAATCATTCTGTCTAATTTTTTTGTCACTTAGATGATTGATGTGATTTCTGGAAGAATCTTTGACATTTAAAAAAAAAAAAAAAAAAAGGTTTAATTTAAATATCAATGTTGACCTTTGTAAAGATCAATATCTCTTCTATTATTTAATTTTCTCTTACATGAAATTGTTCCATTGCTTTTACAAGTTAAAATTCTATTAAAACAAAAAAAAAAAAAAGAAAACAATAATGATAAAAAGTAATACAAACATTTTCAGATAGATCGCATGCAATAACATTTAAATAAGTATGTCTATTATGATATATTATCATTAAATCAATAAACATGCTGTGTTCGTTATTAGTAAGTAAGTAAGTAAATAAGTAAGTGATAATAAGCTTGTTATGATTATTATCATTAAGTGAGTAAACATATTATAATCACTACCATATCTTTTAGATAGATTGAATAAAAAAAGCCATTATTTGCTGAAATAACTCGTCAGAGTGGAATTTCGAGAATTTCATATTTGAGAAAAGGATGAAATTTCAGATTAAACAAAAGCGTGTAAATTTCTTGCTAACTTAAAATTTAGAAACTATTTCTTCCCATTCAATATCAAATATACAAAGCTATTTTGCAAATGAATGCTAAAAATTGAACCATAATACTATTAGAATATCATTTTTAAAATAAAATGATTATGAAGTAAATAATTTTTATTCATCGTCCTTTGACCTCTCTAAAGAATTTCTAATTTGATCACAACATCTGATTTATTCAATTTTTTAAATTATATTATTTTCTTGCATGCAATAACTCGTTTTCCTTTCATTTTCTTTTTTTTTTTTAATTTTCCAATTTATTGTCAGTTTTTTTCTCTTCCATATACTTTGTATAGCCTATAAATCTCTATGTAAATAAACAATAGCTCGTTTAACCTTTGGCCTGTAAAAAATATTTTCATAATTTTTTAAAGTATACAATTTACCTTTATTACACCATCATTACAAATTTTAGCTGATATAGTTAATCCAAGACTTCGCTCTTTCTTCTGCACTCGATAGTCTCGTTCTTGTAATCGAACTCGATCATGACTTTCTCTTATAATATAATATTTCCTAGGGTCAAGTTTTAGCTCTTCGCAAACCTGAGGTGAAAAAAAAAATCGCAATATCTAAATTTAGGAAGAAATACAATGCCATCTGTTTTCAATGCTTATCAGTAAATGTGACCTTTTTTTTAATTATGCTCATAATAAATATTCAAATTTTTTTCTCAAATTTAAATTCAAATTTAAATCTTAAATTAAACTATGGAGAAAATTCTTTCATAAACTAAAATATCATTAACATTGATGATAAAATTAGCTCATTTTAATTTTATAAAGAAAAATTTGCTCACCTTGCATAATATCTCGCTCACATTATCTATGGTTGTTTGCTGAAGACATATAATGGAACCAGAAGGAAGTAATACACTTATGGTACCATTGGTACCATTAAAAAGATGTTCGTCATAAAGTGCATGAAGTCGAGAAACATTCAGCATTAATTCCTCTTGTTGATTCCATAATCTTTTACAACTGAAAATATTGCAAAAATGGAAAGTTAATTTTTTAAAAAATAAAGAATGAAAAATTTTTGACTTTTTTAAGAAACATTTTCAATTTTCAACTAGCTATAGCTTAAATAATTCAAAAATATTAAATGAAATTTCAAATTTCTCTAAAAATTTAAGTTTTAAATGTGTGCAGCGAGAATTTAAGTATTTATCATTGTGAATTATTTTTTTGTTGTTTAAAAATGATAAGTTAAAAAAAATTTTCAAAAATTTTGAGTGGTTTTTTTTTTTCAAATGACAATTTCTTCATAAGCGGATATGATTAATAAGTTAAATGTTAATTAGCTAATTAAATGCTAACATTTGAAATTGTAATTTACACAAGAAGTATAAATGAAGAGAGCATATGGCAGCACCACCAAATGAACTTAAATGACGTAATGTACGCAATGAAATTTTACTTAATAATTCCTGAAATAGAAAAAAGAAAAAATGATTTTATAATAAATATAAAAAGTTGATAAAATGTTGCATGCAATGTTATATCAGATTTCTTTTTTTCAATCAAAATTTATCATTGGATTTAAAATTTTAAATTTTCAAAATGTAATTGATAAATTGATAAAAATTATCAGTTCTAAATTAAGAAATTATTTGATTTAGTTTTTAAATGAATGTTACAATAATACCAACCGATGGTGTTGGAAAATTAATATCAGAAATTGCAGCTAAACGATATTTCAATATAAACAATTGTAATTGATTCATTTCCAATTCATCGGTTAGATCATGAGCTAATTCACATTCTGATTGTAATGATCCAAGTGAGCGCATAATCTTAAATTTTGAAATTTATAACTTTTCTTTTCTTTTTTTTTTTTTTGGAAAATATCCAACTAAAATGAAAATTTTTTTTTTTAGAATTTATATGATTGAAACGAAAATTTGAAAATTTAAAATATGACAAAATAAGTTGAAATTAATTCATCAAGGAATTGTTTCTCTTAAGCTTATAATTAAGTTTTTTAAATTTGATAATAACTTTAAAGAAAAAAAAATGCATGTACAATGTTTTTTTGTTTATTTCTTGTATTTATATTAAAAAAAAACACACACACATTTGAAAAAGTTTAATTTTCTAGCAAAAATATTCGAACTTTAGAAATGGGATTCTTCTGAAAATTAAATTTAAATAATTTTTTTTCAAAAAAAAATGCATATACTTGTATTGC
>NW_018108935.1:2949-5230 GCF_000183805.2 Loa loa | reverse complement strand
TTTTTTTTAATTTGAAGTAGTATCCTTTTCATGTAAATGATTAATGTTTGAAAATCGTATCTTTGAAAGTTATCAATTTTTCAACAAAAAAAAAAAAAAAAAACATGTCATTTTTATTTGTTTCCCCTTTTTTCATTTACTGACTAATAGCAAAACTTTGTTTTTTCTTTTTGGATAAATAATAAACAACTGATAAATATGAGTGGGTGATTTTTTTATTAGTTAGATTATATTAAAAAATTTGAAATTAAATATAAAACTTGATAAATTAATATAATTTTGAATAGTTTCTATTGTAAAAACAAGTTGTAAAAAGTATTAATGAATAGTTGAAAGTTAAAAATAAGCATATATTTGAATTTGAGAAATTAATAATATATAAAAGAAAAAAAAGGTTTACATTATAATGAAGAGTTTTAATTAGATATAAAAATTGTAAGTGTTGAATAAATAGGATAGACTTTCGTAAAAATATGGCTGCCTTCTTGTTATAACAAATTTCAAATTTTTAATTTTATTGCATTTGAAATAAGATCGTGATGAAATAGAAAATATCAATTACTATCTTTGAAAAGTAAATTTTAGGCTTATTAATTAAAAATGCAATAAGCTAAAAGCATCCTTTTTTTTCAGTAAAATTAGAAAAGTTATCAATAATTACTGTGTGTATGCCATTTTCTTAGAAAACACTTTTTACCCCACTTCCCCTGCACCCCGCCTTCTATTAAATTGAGGAAATTTGATATGAGAAATGAATTGATTTCATTTATTTGTTGTCTAGAAATGGCATAAAGTAAACAAATTAGAAATGATATACGTTTGAAGTAAGCATATTTATAGATATTTCAATATTTAAGCTTTAAAGATTACAAAGTTTAGCATGATAATATGTCAATATTGAAATAAGCTATTTATGATAATGATATTAGCAAATGTATTTTGTATTCAATATCATTGATATTTCTATCATTACTGTATATATTGATATCCCTGTACTATATATATCGTATACCTCTACCGTACATATTGTAGACTGCAATTATTCCGATTGCTATTTGCATCATTTTCGTTATTTAAATCGTAAATATAAATGTTCAATTATTATCATAAATGATTAAATGATAATTCGATTGATTTTCTATTGATTCAATATCAGTGTTTTGTCTTTTTAAGTTAACATTGAAGGTTATTTGAGGACAATAATGATATTAATGTTATGAATATAATGATTAAATAAGTGATAAATTATGTTATGATTATTTTACGAAATCTTTAGATGAATAAATAATTGATAATTTTTGTTTATTCATTTTGTTGATGATTGGGCATGTTTTGTTAGTTGATATTAATACTGATATTTGTTGTCCTTTTCATGATTTCATTCATTTGTTTACTTTTCTTTAGCATTTTATTAAAGCAAATGCTTCTAATAATCTGTTAATTAAAATTAATTACAGCTTTTCCGGCTCAAATTTGTTTTATTATCAATATTTTGAAAGAAAAAATTTCATAGAAATAAATTTTTTTTTTTTGTTTGCGATATAATAAAGATAATATTACCTAAAGGTAAATGATAATTAAGAAATGATAATAAATATAATTATAATAAATAATAATAGTTTGATAATAAATTAAAATTATAAAATTACTAATAAATATTATAGAATGCATTGTTTACAAATTGATAAATATGGGAAATAAAATAAATGCTAAAATATTGTATTTGATAATAACTGATAATCCTGATTGATATGAATATGTGAATTCGGTTAATTGTATTAAATTAATATGATAAAGAGAGAGAGAGAGAGAGAGAGTACCGAATTAATTGTTTCATTTATTTTCGAGATTTCTTTTTGCAAATAATGTATAGCATTAGAAATATTCGTTGTAGTCGATTGTAGGAATGATGAAATCGTTAATAGCTTAATTAATAGGAAGCGCAATGATCGCGCATTGGAACATTCGATAGCAAAAGCGCCATTTGGTTCAGATATATACAAACGTTCCTTTATTTCACCAACAACCATAACACTTTCCAACTGCAAATTTTATCATTATGAAAAAAAAAAAAAAGTAATTAATAATTAATAACATTTTTGATAGCTATAAATTTTTAATGCAAAAATTATCTGAATTGAGAAAATTTTAGCCATAAAATAAACGCCTAAATAGATAATTAGTAAAAAATTTTAATTATCAATTCGATTTTAATTATGCATAGTTTAATTGTATGTAATTGGTACACTTGATTATTTAACTTTATACAGTACTATTGCTT
>NW_018108935.1:0-2718 GCF_000183805.2 Loa loa | reverse complement strand
ATTATTATTATTATTATTATTATTATTATTATTATTATTATTATTATTATTATTATTATTATTATTATTATTATTATTATTATTATTATTATTATTATTATTATTATTATTATTATTATTATTATTATTATTATTATTATTATCATTATTATTATTATTACTATTAATTATTATTATTGCTATTATTACTATTATTTTTATTAATTATTATTACTAATTATTATTAGCGATAACAATAGATATAATAGAAGCATTAGACGTTACAAATTTAAAGCGACAGTTTGCATTCATTATTCAAATTATTTTTCCTCATTGCTATCATATTTTCATTTCAGATGTATATGTTGCATGCATGTGTAAATTTATATTTTTAAGATTGGAAATTACTTTGAAAGTATTACAAGTATTATTATTATTATACAAAAGTTATTATACAAGTATTAGTATTATTATTATTCAATATTATTTTGAAGAAGTATACAGCACAGATTGTAATTTATCATTTTAAACCGATAAAATATGCCTAACGTATAACGTCTTTCCGTTTCAGGAAAATATTATGACCCGAAAATGGAAAAAATAAAGAAAAATTCAAAATAAAATAACTCAACATTGAATATTTTTAATAATTACTCCTCCATATATGAAAAACTTCAATACAAAGAAGTAATTAAAATTGAAAAAATGTTAAAATGAAGGAATAAATGAATTAAAATTGCGCAATTTTGAAGTCTATAATTTCCTTTTCCATTAATCAATCAATTTTGTTATTAATTTTTTTTCTTTTCCCTTCAATAAGGTAAATATTGAAATTTGAAAGCTTCTATTGAAAATAATAGAAAGTGGAAAAAAAAATAAAAGAAAAGAAGGGAATAAAAAGTATTTGAAATATAAAATTTCACGATTATCTCATCAAATATACATTAATCCTTTCTTTTTCATTCATTTTATCTTCCCTTTTTCCTTATTTCATTTTTATTTCATTTAATTTTAGTTTTATTCAACATTTATATTTCTAAAATTAAAAAAAAAAACTTTAAATTTTTCCACTGATAACTTTTCGATAAAAGAAGAAATCTTTTATCAGTGTGATTAAAGTTAAACAATTACCAATACAATATATTTCATGGAAATATGAAGTTAGAGAGATTCAAATACTTCAAACTAAATCAATCTTCGTGAAATAACGATTGCACTCTTAATGAAATAGGAAGCAGAAGACGGATGAATTTCATTTGCTTTCATAAATTATCGTTTCTAATTAAAAGACTTTCCCCTTCCAATTACTAACAGATGGGATGTAAATAATTATATCTAAACTATTACTGCAAAATTCATGCCATCATATTTCCAAAAAGATATTTAGGTTTAGTAAAATATTTATTTTTCATATTTACAAAAGAAAAAAAAAGCGCTTTAAATTATTTGAAAATTACTTAACAAATAATTAATAATTAGAAGCCATCATATAAGCCTATTTCTAAATGCTTTAAAAATTTAAATTATCCGTTAAGTGATGGATAAGAGAAGAAAAAAGAAAAAAAAAACAAAATAACCAATAGATTTAATCTTTAAAAAGACATAACCAATACTCATTCAATGGTATCACTTTCTTTTGTGATATAATTTTAAATGCTTATTCAAGAGATATTTTTAGCTTTTTCATTCTGAGAAACACAAATAAAATTAGTGGGTTAATTTTAATTAAATTTATATTAATTAAGGTTTATTATCGAATTCGTTAATTGCTTCTCTATTTTTATTAATTAAGTCTACATTTTATTAATTTGAATTGTTAATACATCGGATGAACATATTTTTGATTTCGATGCAAAATGATAAAAGTAATATTTATTTAGAATATATAGGAATTAAAACTTTATTACTTACATGCATCAAGAATTTGCTCTTTAACAATTCCGGATTCATTTTTGACAAGCAATCGAATAGTTTTACAATTGACATCATGTTTCCGGGATAGCATCTCAGCAACCGTAATGGATAGCAATGATGGATAGAGGATATTCCATTGGGTTCGATCGGATGAAAGCCGAAATAGCTCGGCCCAGAATCTATCAATAATCATTTTGGTTCGAAGTATGCCAAAATAATAATAAAAATTTGAATTTATAGAAAAACCTGGAATATTCCAGAAAGCAATTTTAGATAATTAAGATGAAAATAGTTTCGAATCGAAAAGAAAATTTTCTATATTAAGTACTCAATATTTCCTTCTCCAGAAAAAAATAAAAAAGAAATTTGATTTTCAATCATCAAATCAGAATGAATCTGAAAAAAAAAAGAGAATTGGAATGAAAGTGTACTTAATAATTGTTCGAATGATTTACTCATTAATTAAATTAGAAATTTACTAATTACAAATTACTTCAACTGTTCCATTTTTTTCGTCCTCACTTTCCTTCTTTTCTCTTTCCCCCCTCCTCCCTCTCTCTCCCTCTCTCTCTCCCTCCCTTATTTTCTCTCAGCCACCATAACGATAAGTTTTTTTCCATTCAAAAATTTAAATTTAAAATGAAAAAATGAAACAATTTGAATTTATTGCACAAAAAAACACACAAAAAAGAAAAACAAATAAATAAATGAATTGGAAAAGATTTTTTCTTGCTTGAAAAATTATAAGCAAAGTCAGTGCACACACATATACACACGCACACATACATCTACACACACACACACACACACACACACACACACACA
>NW_018108934.1:11740-14580 GCF_000183805.2 Loa loa | reverse complement strand
ACATTTCTATTTTCTTTTGTAATTTTTCTTTTACAAATATCATTTTATTATTTTATAATACTTTTAAATAATTATATTATACCATATCTTCTCAAGTTCCAAAAATGTTTACGTTTGTGTTGACTTATATAAGAAATGAAATTAATTGTAGAACAAGCGACAGCAAAACGAAATTTGTTAAAACTAAGTAATCCATCTTCTCAAAGAGTAATTAATAAACATTGATAAATATGTTTATCAATGTTGATTAAATGAAAAAAAACGTTTTTCCTGAAAATAAAAACAAAAAAACTAGTTTTTCAGAAAAAATCTTTTGCTTTTTTTGATTTAAATAAATTTAATAAGAATGCGTGCAGTAACTAACATCCATTTTCATTTTAGTTTTCATTTATATATGCTACAGTAATTAATGCTTGTTTTCTGATATTTTTTGCAAACGTTTGTAAATTGTCATGCTTCGTAATTTATCATAAATTCTATCACCAATCCTACTGTAGCTTGTCCATCCAATACTATTCATCTTTGTTCATGACAATGACTTGAAAATATAACCAGAAGTTAATTATGCACAAAAGTCTTGTCTTATTAAATGATGATTTGCATTTATTTTAGATATACACAGAGCTTTCGCTTTGTCACACTTTTGTTGTCAACGAATTGTTTTGAAGCCGTACAAAAATGGCCAACAGGAATAGTTGTAATGAAAATGACGAATCGAATCAGTGCTATTCCGTTGACATTTTGGTTAATGTGATTATTTTGATAGGAACATTCATTGACGGCTAAAGATCAGGAAAGTTTGTTTTGTTGGGAATTATCCTTCAAATGAGTTATAAATCAAAAACACTTTTCTATTTGCCGTATCGGAACATATTAAAATAGATGTTCTTAGTGTTTGAACAGATTAAATGATATGGCAAAAATATATGAATGTGTGCATACATACTTTTCATTAAAAAGTGTTTTTACATTTGAGAGGGAAAGATAACAAACAAGTATTATCAAAGAGGCTTAACAACAGAAAGGTATTGGGGTTTGACTACAAATCAATGGTACAAATATCTTTTAGCAATAGTGAAATTTCATTGATAACCCTATTCGTCCCGTTCGTTTGTACCACTACGATCTATTCCACAGTTTAAATTATGTTGGATATCCATTATAAAGTTGGTTGTTGACATCAGGAGAGGTCTATTCACAAATAGATTTAAACTTCAAAATCACTAAATTTAGCCACTAAGTTTAATTCTCACTCTTACAATGATATCTACGAGGACTGGAACTGTCTACTCATATTCGGATATAATTTCAGTACCTTTAAGTATCTCATTGATATTGCAGAATGAAATATCAAACAATCATCACTACATTACTTCTAATTGCGAGCACTCAGTTCATCTTCATATTTGGACAAATGTATGAATGAAAATTAATGATTTCTCAGGGTGTTAATATTTAGGAAGTAATCAAAGAGCCATAACTAATGTGACATTGCAAGTATCTAACCGCCAATAATGATACCTTTCTTTGGTAGATCTCTAAGTATAGCTTTCTTATTTTTTTTTCGTTTACAAATTTTTTTCAGTTCCTTGACAGATCATGCGCAGTTTGACTTTGCGGTGAATTTACTGCAAAAAGTAGCAGAAGAGGATAAATCAGCATCCTATCTCCTCTTTCGGTGTCACTTTCACTTTTTATGGTTTATCTCGCAGCGCATGGCGAAACAAAACAACAATTGCAGGAAGTACTTGGAGGAAGTAATCACAGATTGAAAACCTTTAAATTTAAAAAATTTCCTTTCTTATTTAGAAACCATTGAGGAGATAATCCCATTGCGCAAATTGCCTCAATATTTTGCCTGTAGCACAAAATCAAAAAATGTTATCATTGGATGGGTATATTCCAGAAATGATAAAATGATTATTTCTTAATTAAACATATACCTTAATTTTCAGATGCAAGCCTATCACAGTTTCGAATACACTTTACAAACAACTGGCAGGTATTGCAGTAGCAAGAAATGATAACTACACCCTAAATATAGCAAGTCGTCTTTATGTACGCGAAGGCTTTCATACAAAAGATAGCTTTCAAAGAGTGCTTCGTTATTATCATTACAACGAGACATTACATAAATTCAATCTCGAGCAGAAAGATGAACTTATTCAGGTATGATTAGTAGTGATAAGCAGAAGTGATATGAATAGGGAAATGGGTAAAAGTGAAATTAGGAAAAAGGGATAAGGCGACCGCTGTTGTTGTTTTATATTTATGAGAAGATTTAAAATTTATAAATTCCACCATCATTACATCTATGTTTATAAACAGTAAAATTCATTTTCAGCAAATCAATGGTTGGATCTCAAGGCTATCCTAGATTAATTCTCAGTGATAATGCTAACCAGTTTCAATTGGTTTTTAAGGCCATTATGAAATATACAACTAAAATGAAAAACTTCCTAACAATGAAGGGAATTATTTGGAAGAGTATAACTCCAAGGGCCCCATGGAGCGGCGGAGTCTATGAACGGTTGATTGGCCTAACAAAACATGCGATGAGAAGGTGTATTGGAAGAAAACTATTATCACAAAAGGAATTGATCACATTAATAGTGGAAATAGAAGGCATACTGAACACCCGACCACTGACGTATATAAGTTTCGATGACTACGTTATCATACGTCCAATTGATTTTATTTCACCAAACGCCTCTCTGATAACTCAAATTTTTAATGACGGGGATCAAGACGAGTACACCCCTTATAGAATGAGTACTCAAGAGAAATTAATTAAAATATTGGTCACGTACAAATGAGGCGTTAGATCAATTTTGGAACTT
>NW_018108934.1:6585-11337 GCF_000183805.2 Loa loa | reverse complement strand
ATTTATATTATATTTAAAGGCTGTGATTTATAATTGTTTTTTCATTTGGAACAGTTTTAGTATAAATTGACTAATTTTTAATAATTAGACATCGAATCTTGCCATTTCGGAAAGTTTCTGATTATGTAAGTTTATGTGATTTTATTAATATGTGTTAATTAAGGATGTCTAAAATCTTCCTGTTAAATATCTCATAGAATCTTAGAGAATCGTCTTAAATAACGAGAAATATCATAAATGGAAGAAATAAAGATGAATTTTCTAGGAACAACTGAATGTTTTGAGCTATGAGATGTCAGTTTTCGTCATATCCATAATAGGCAATTTCAACCTTTGAACTTTTGAATTACAAGAATTCTTTTAACAGCTTATCAATTTTTTATTGCTCGCTTCAAATGTTTTCAGATGTGAGAGTTTTTAGTGTTGGAAATAGTGTATTTATACGCCATGGGTGAGAATGGTGTTGGAAGTATATAATATATCGAGATGTCGAGAGTTATTATCAAGACTGGTATTTTGTTTTGAGCATTGAGCAGATATCATTGTAATGTAATGGAAAACGAATTTTCAAATTTTTTCGAAATTATTTTTCCCAAATTTAGATATAGCAGCGCTGAATCAATTTCCTAAAACTTTGACTTAAATTGAAGTTTTAGGATTATTTTAAAGATGTTTAGCTTCCATCATTTTATTTAATTAGGGGAGAAATGTGTGAAGCGCTTATATTTTATTAACAATTAGTTCATCTTTTGCAATTTTGATCTAAAATTAATAAAATTTGACCTAAAACAGGGACTCTAAATTTAATTTGATTACAGCTTGTTGAATTTTTCAAAGTTCATTTTTAAGTTTGAAATTTTTGTTTGTAATTTACTGAATGCCTTATTCATTATATTTAGACATTCTAGCATTGATTTCATTTTTATTTGTTATACTTTTTGTGTAAAATATATCAATGGAATGCTAATTTTTGTATAACTAATTATCGATCAAACCAGACAAAAATTTTATGAAAAATTAGAGGAAGATCTGGAAGGATTTTGTTTAATTTGAAAGATATTCTTTATTTGGAATAAATTCTTCGATAGTTCATAGTGTTACTGATACCATCGTCATGATTCATATGATTTTTTTTCTGAATTGCTACAAAAGTATGGAATAAACTTGACCACTAATTATGGCTATTTGTTGGTATTACATGAATTATTAGATCCAGTTCTTTTCTAATTTGTTTCTAATTGTTCAGAAATATGATCAAATATGAAAAGTATGTGTCTTTTCATAAGTTACCTTCCCTGTTTTATTCATTTATATTCGTTTCATAATTTTAGGCAAATTATACGTGTATTTTCTATAAATATTTGCCAAAAATATATTTTCTTAGTAAAATTTGATGCGAAATGTTTAAATAATAGACATATGTACTTTTTTCATATGATTGAAGTGATAATGATGAAATGTGATATCATGTGGATAATATCCGATATTTGATATTATTAAATAATAATTCAATATAAAAGCTACAATAGTAATAGTTTAGAAGAAGCATTTAACAGGTATATAACTAACATATGTCTATTTCTGAAAAAAAAAAAAAAAGAAAGAAAAGAAAAAACGGAAAGAATCTTTGAACAGTTGATAAGATGCCTACAAAGTGTTCCTTATCAGTCATTTTGTCATTTTCATTTGCAAGCAATATGTCCATTGAATCAAAGTAAGTTCCTTATTTTCTTCTATTAATTTTTTATAAAAATAATCAATAAAAGATAACTTCTTACGCGTTACAACTTTTATGCAACTTTTCTTTTGTTTCGTTTTTTTTTCAATTAGTAAATTTTTTTTTATTTTTTGAAAAAAAAAAGCAAATAACGAATAGTTAATTAGTTTGTAATTAGATTAAAATTAATGTTGAAATCGTTGTAAAGTTAGTTATTTATGAAATTTCTTAAATTAAAAATTTAATTTATTTTCTGGGTTTTTATTTTATATATTGCACTGAGAATTTCTAGGTGGTTAACAAATAAATAATTTATTTAAGCCAAAATAACAAAGATTTCTTAAATTAAAACAATGAAGATTTTTTTTGAATTAAAGAATTTGTAAAAGATTTATGCGTTTCTATTTTATATTTTAGCATACCAAAAATGACATACAATTGCTATTACAATAAACTTTTTAGTGGTATTTAAATTTTTTTAAAAAATGAAGTGGAAAAAAAACTGATGAGAATTTATCTTTGATAACTTGCAAAGTTTTAAATTGCACTAAATTTTTGTATTATTTCTATTAAATTTCCCAGGCTAACTCCTTCAATTCTAATTCAATTAAAATATTAATTGGATGTTAATTAATTGAAATAATTGAAATATCAGTTGAAAATATAATCTTGTATTACATTGTACAATGATAGCATTCATGCTTAAGTTATCATTTAAAATGACATCAATATTTGCTATTGGATTATGGCAATTATACTATTTAAATCAATTAATTATTCTATCCTTTTTACATTGGCAGTAAATTCTTTTCCAATACTGAAATACAATTTATCAGTAACACTGATATTAACACTTAAGTTTCCGTTAAAATCTGCAAAGTATTGATATTATCACCAAATTATCATCGTAATTCAAATCTATGATTTAATTGAACAAATTTTTTTTTTTCTTTATGATAGAAATAGGGAAGCAAAGATCAATAAAACTGATGTTAACATTACAATCATATCTATCAGTATGATTCATCCTTTGATGCTAATGCTATCCATTAATATCTAATTACTAAATATTGTAATAGTTGTCATAATATAAATACATATTAGAAAATTTAATTATACATGCTAAAATTATCTTAATCATCTTAACTTACGATTTTTATATAAATATTTAAAGAAAAATTTTATTTTCTTCATTATTATTTTTATCATTAATAAATTTTTTGTCGAAAAATTTTAAAATAATTAACTAAGCTAAAGAAAAAAGTGTAAAATTTATGCATAAAATAACAAATTAATAATTCTTAAATATATATATATATTTATGAAATTATTTAGCATATAACTTTTTCAAATAATGCAAAAAATTAAATTATGCAGAAAAAAAAAAGACGAATAAATGCTTAATGATAACAATTCATTACAAGCAATAAATTGTGGAGTGATAAACTGCCTAAATTGCATCATATTAACTGATAATTCGTAGACATTTGTATCACATAAATGATACATGAACACATATTAGCATCAAATATTTGCTAATTTTTATCAGCTAATATTTTGTAATTAATATTTCAGTAAATGATAAAACGAAAACGATCATTTGATAAATTTGAAAGGAATTTTTCAAAAAAAAAAAAAAAGAAAAAATGAAAACTATGCAAAAAAAAGAATCATATTCTAAAAGTAACCAAGCATTAATTTCAAATAAGCTAATTAAACTATTTAATTATTTAATTCCAGTAATGGAACAGAAAAAGTGAACAGCGAAAAACTCATACTTCTTTTGTCACCTTTTCATTACGGTAAAAACAAAAAAAAATTATCTTGATTTTAATTTTAATTTTAATTTTTATTTGATAACTTTTCCATCAATTAGTGCAATTTCGGGAAGAAGTGAAAGTGGTAAATTTATTTTATTTCATTTCATTTAATTTGCCAAAAAAAAATTTTGACGTACTTCACTATTCATATCCATTTAATTCAATAATTTAAAAATGTTTAATGCGGACTAAATACATTATTAATATTACTGAAAATATTGTTCAAAATTTTCTTCAATCAAAAAAGCGAAGTTATTCATTTTGATTTAAATTTTAAATTTAATTTTATTTAATAACTTTTTCATTAATCAGTAGATTGTAATTTTTATCATTAACTATCAAGCGATATTTTAGAGATGAAAAAATTACAATTTGGATTGATAATGGTGATAAGAAAGCGGAACTTCATACTAAAACACCATGTTGTGATACAAACAGTACACTAGATGGAAGTAAGCATATTTGTTTTTCTTTTTTTTTTTTAAATATTTCGAAAAAAATCTTTTTAGGATGCATTTATTATATGAATCATAAAAGTATAAATGTAAGCACTTGAAATAATCATTCAAATTTTCCTTATCATTGGATATTGATAAGGTTCGTTTATTTTTGATCATCTATTTGTTCGTTAAAGTTCATGGTGCATTATTGTGATTAAATATTAAGTTTGAAATGAAAATTTTTATTTTCCAAAATTCTATTTTTTATAATTAATCTTAAAATTTAGTTCTTTTTCGTCATAATAATTGAGGTGATAAATTTAATTACAAGTTTTAATTTCAAAAAAAAAATTTTTTACTGTTTAAAAATATTTTCAAATTTTTACTTCTAAAATATCGTTGTGATGATATTTAAAAAAAAAAAAAATAGCATAAATTACAGGTATTGCTGCAGCTAATGAGTTATCATTATATGCTGGACATAAAAGTCTTCCATTAATTACGGCATTTTTTAAAAGTTTCAATGTTCAAAATGTTGATGATAATAAAGATGTACAAAAAAAGGTATGTGACATTTTTCATCCTACTTTTTTTTTTTCATACATTTTTTTACGGAATAAAAGTTGAATGAAAATTTGAAATGTTTTTTTGATGGAAGAAAAATAATTAGCGAATCTATCAAATCAGTGTACTGATAATATGTTTATTAAATGAATTATTGTTATGATATGTACACATATATTAATGTAAATAATTATAAAGGAATGAAATATTT
>NW_018108934.1:3602-5922 GCF_000183805.2 Loa loa | reverse complement strand
TAATAATAATAATAATAATAATAATAATAATAATAATGATAATAATAATAATAATAATAATAAAACAACAATAGTGATAATAAACATGACGATGATTATATTTTATTTTATTATAGCAAAATTAATCACAATTATTAAAAGATGAATGATTTTTACATATTATTTCATTAAATTCATTCTCCTAAAATTAGATTCGAAAATGTAGGAATATATCTTGGAAGCCTGGGAAAATCAGGTAAATATTACTTTTATTTTATAATTTAGCTAAAGATCTCTATAATTTAATTTATAATTTATAATTTAATTTATAATTTTTTTTGCGAAAGTATTTTTATTATATATTATCATTATTATTGTGAATTAGATTGTGATATTAGATTATAACAATTAGATTATAATAATAGAACTATAGATGAAACAAATTATGAGAACAGGAATACAGTTAAATCAGATCATGATCAAATAACAGTAATTTGTTTAGCTCTTAGAAATGATATGATGATAAATGCTAATTGATATATTAATGTTATCATAATGTATCAGAATAACGTATCATCAATAAATTTTAATTTAATTACTTAATATTCAAAAAGTAATTAATGTTATCATAACGTGTCAGAATAACGTATCATCAATGAATTTTAATTTAATTACTTAATATTCAAAAAGTAACCAAAAAGAAAATAGCAATAGCAATAATATCAAAAGGTTAATAATATATTAATTTAGCATATATATTTTGTTATTATTAAGTCTAATAATTTATTGAAATAAATAAAATGAATTTTTTTTTATAATTAAGCGGAAAAAATATTTAACAAAGAAAGGGAAATAAAAAAAGAAAATGATTAAAATATTATATGCTGTATTTCTAACAAACAAAAAAGGAAAAAATTAACAAATATCTTTGAATTTTTTTATTTATTTTATGCAGCTTGAAAATTTAATTAATTATTTACTTATATATTAAAGAGCAAATTATTATTTAAATTATGATTATCATATTAAGGCAAATCTTGGTACCATTTTGGGCGTATATTTGCCAACTATACAGCATATCTTTGGCGCTATCATGTTTCTACGATTATTCTGGATTGTTGGTATCATGGGAATTGGCCAATGTATTGTAATGACTTTTCTATGCATGTTTTGTGTAAGGATTATTAATTACAATAATTATTAATTAATGATTGTTATTGATTATTAATTACATAACCATATTTTTGAAAAAAATAAAAATGAAAATTTAAATTTTCCAACAAATTTCAGCTAATTAATCGAATAATATTTTCCAGTGTTTCTTTCTTTTTTTTTTAATAATTTGTTATAATAAAATGAAATAAAATCTGTTTGTTTTTTTTTCAAAATTATTTTTGTATTAAAAAATTTTAATTAATTTATTTCTTTCTTTTTGCTGACTACCTAATATAATAGAAAGTATTGATTGAATAAAAAGAGAATAGTTTTGAAATTGAAATAAAACAATTGTTATTTTTAAATTGAATAAAAAAAAGGAAAATTTTTTAATAATTCTTTTACGATTCAAATTTTGCTAAATTTTTAGATTTTTGTTTGTTTAAATTAAAAATTTTTATTAAAACTCATAAAATTTTTTATTAAAACTTTTACTTTTTGCAACATTAAATTTATATTAAAGTTGAAAGTTTTATCATATATTTATTAAAAAATTTTTTTATTATTAAAATATTTTTTTGAAATAATATCCTTTAATAATTTTTGATTTTTTAATTAATTCAATTTATTTGCAGACTTTCTTAACATGTATCAGTTTAAGTGCTATTGCAACAAATGGTGTTATTGAAGCTGGTGGTACATATTATATGATTTCACGAAATTTAGGACCTGAATTTGGTACAGCTGTTGGTATATTATTTTATTTGGGTAATGCATGTGCATGTGCAATGTATATTGTTGCAGCAGTTGAAGTATTTCTTGTAAGTTTAAATAATTAATCGATAACTTTAGATAAGTTAGGTTTTATATGTAAGTTTAGGTAATTAATAATTAATTTTACATCCATTATTTCAAATATGCAAATTGTTTAATTAGTTTCAAAAATTTTTTATTTGGACTATTTTTAAAATAAGTTTTATATGTAAGTTTAGGGAATTAATAATTAATTTTACATCATTATTTCAATTATGCAAATTGTTTAATTAGTTTCAAAAATTTTTTATTTAAACTATTTTTAAAATTAATTTTAAATTTGTAAATTTAGCTATACATAGCACCAAATATAACAATTGGTGGTCAAGAGGTTCATGATGATACCGGTTAGTTGTTTTTTTTTTTTTTTTGT
>NW_018108934.1:0-3392 GCF_000183805.2 Loa loa | reverse complement strand
GTTTAATTAGTTTCAAAAATTTTTTATTTGGACTATTTTTAAAATAAGTTTTATATGTAAGTTTAGGGAATTAATAATTAATTTTACATCATTATTTCAAATATGCAAATTGTTTAATTAGTTTCAAAAATTTTTTATTTAAACTATTTTTAAAATTAATTTTAAATTTGTAAATTTAGCTATACATAGCACCAAGTATAACAATTGGTGGTCAAGAGGTTCATGATGATACCGGTTAGTTGTTTTTTTTTTTGCTAATTTTTTTTTTTTTTTTTATATTTATCAATTTATTTTTAAATTACAAATGCTTCTATTATCTATTCAGAGTGATATAAATTAATGGAAAATATCAAATTTATTGTTCTTGCAAAAAGAAAAAAAAAGATGAAATAACATTATCATTTCAGGAAAGGAAATAATTTTTGAAATAATTTTGCTAAATTTTAGGCTTAACTGGAATGATGTCTAATAACTATCGTGTATATGGTACTATCATTTTGTTACTTATATTTATTGTTGTTGCACTTGGTGTTCGATTTGTACAATTCTTTGCACCAGTAAAATTTATTTAATTAATTTAAATTTTTACAATTTCAAAATATAGTTATCAATGAAAATTATTGTAAAAACTAAAAATGAAAGATTATCATTTTTCTCTTATCTTATTAAAATTTTTTCAACTATATCTTATATAGTTGAATAAATTTGTTTGATTTATTTGATTGAAAAAAATAAATATATTATCAATAAAAATTGCTACAAATCCAATGTGAAAAAAATTATCATCATTCTTTATCACTTTATCAAATTTGATTGATAGCTTAAAATTATATTTTGATTTATTTAGTTTGAAAAATAAAATTTAATTTTTCAACCACTTTGTATGTATTTTTCTTTAATTTTAGAACAAAAAAGATTAAAAATATTATAAAAATTTATGGATGAGAGAAAATAAATTGTTTAAATTACTTTCAAATTTAACAATTTATTTGTACTTTTTTTTTTGGTGCAATTAAATGAACTTAAACATAAATCAAATTTAATTTTTAAACTTCTTTAAAATTAATATTTGTTTAGATTTCATTAATTTGTGTGCTAATTTCGATATTAGCAATTTTTGCTGGTATTATCGAAAAAAGTATCATATCAAGCAATCATCGAGTATGTTACCTGGATAACCTTTTATTACATGCTAATGCATATGCATCCATTAATATTACCAACGATGATCTATGCTCCTATTGTAATTTTAATAATCCAAAACTTATCGATATCATTTGTCATAATAGTTCATCATTAGATTCATGTGGTAATCATACATTAACATGCGAAAAAGCTTTTCCTGGTATTCAAAGTGGTGTTTTTCTTGGTTTGTCATTTACTTATTTGTTTTAATGATTTTTGTATACTTTCATTAAACATCCATTTAAATATGTAATCTTTATTAATTAAACAATTTATTGAATAATTAATTGTTAGCCTTTAATTTCTAATCATTTATCAATTTATTATTACATTTCAGCATGATATATTGCATTAAATTTAGGCATACATTTAATATTTCAATTTTCTTACTTTTTCTACACAAATTATATAAGAAAAAAAAAAATTTCCTTAATTAATTTTTTACTTTTAATTAATTTGTTTGCTTATTCGGAATTTTATTCAAATATTTAATTTAAATATTTTAGCAAATTTACCTAGCCATTATATGAAAGCAGGTGAAGTAGCACCAAAGCAATATATTAGTGATAAAAAATTGGAAATCTTTCAGGTAACAAATATATTTCTCTTCAATTGAATATTATTTTCTTTTTCTTTTTGTTATTATAAATTTTAAAATTAATTATGAAAATTTTGCATTTGAAAAATTTTAAACTAAAATATAAAATGGAAATAATTTCGAGTAAGGTAATTATGAATTTTGAAATTAATTATGAATGTTAATTTTGCATTTGAAAAATTTTAAATTAAAATATGAAATAGAAATAATTTCGGATGAGACACCTAAAAGAATAAATAAGAAAATATATTAAAAATTTTTTCAAATTTATTGAAAATTCTCGTTTATCAACCTTCTTCCCCAAGTTTTCAGGAAATGGAAAATACATTAAGATATCATAATTTTTCAAAATATTATCTAAGTTAAATTATTAGAATAAGCTTAATTCTTTGCTTTTCGTTTATCTTAATCGATTGAAAAAAAAGAAAGAAAACATTTCAGTTTTAGAACAAATTTATTTTTCATTTTTTACTATAATATACATTGTAGTAATTAATTATTAATTAATAATTATTGAATTATTTTTAAATAATACTATTATATTATAATTTTTTATTTAATAATTTTAGGATGTTACAACGACATTTTTTGTCGTAATGGCAATTTATTTCCCAAGTGTTACCGGTATTATGACTGGTGCTAATATGAGCGGTATGTTTTTTATTGCTTATTCTTGTTCATTATTGTTTATTGTTTATTGTTTATTCCTTATTGCATATTGCTTATTGTTTATTATTTATTGTTTATTGTTAAATGAGCAATTGCTTATTGTTTATTGTTAAATGAGTAATTGCTTATTGTTTATTGTGTATTCCTTATTGCATATTGTTTATTGTTTATTGTTTATTGTTTATTCCTTATTGCACATTGCTTATTGTTCATTATTTATTGTTTATTGTTAAATGAGTAATTGCTTATTGTTTATTGTGTATTCCTTATTGCATATTGTTTATTGTTTATTGTTTATTTTTTAATGTGAAATTGTATTATTTCTCAAAAACATATGATCGAATTCATTTAATTATTTTAGCAAATTATAGTAAAGTTTTAGTAGTTTTTATTCTAGGAATTTCCCATTGAATATTTTATGAAATAATATTGTATTTATAAATATTTAACAATGATATAACAATTAAACAAACATTATATCATCGAATAATAATTAATAACATATATATATATATATAAATGCTATGACATTAAAAATTATAATTAAAAATTTGCATTCCAAACTAAATGCAAATTTCTTTCAGGTGATTTAAAAGATCCACAAAAAAGTATCCCTCAAGGAACAATTGCTGCACAACTAACAACATCAATCATATACATTCTTCTTATCTTAGCATTTGGATCAACAATTGCTGGTAAATGGATTTTTTTTTTTAAATTTTATTTTTAATTTATTTAATTCTATCTTATATTTGTATAATATATTACATTTATTATTTTATTATATGTGATTCGAAATTTTTTTAAAATTTTTAAATTATTTCTTTATCGTTTTTTTTTTTTAGTTTATTGTATATTATATTTTATTACTATATTTATTTATAATTACATTTGATTACAATAAAATTTATAAATAGCAATTTTAAGGTCCCAGTATTAC
>NW_018108933.1:4566-14584 GCF_000183805.2 Loa loa | reverse complement strand
AATTCAGATTTTGCCGCATAGATCATCTTTACATTTTTGAGGAAGATGTAGTTGAATGGTTGGTTTTCCAAACATGAATATCCTCGCTAACTTGTTTATAACTGGAAATCAAATGCTCGAATGAGCATCAGATAACTAAGTATTCTCTTTAACCCATCTGACAACTGGAAACTTTGCTGGTTGAAGCCTTTTAAGATTAGTTAACCGGTCAGTTTTCACGTTGGTTTTTTGATGCCTTGAGAGAACATGCTTCATATTTTTATCTTGTTCAACCGTACCATTTCCACATTGCGATGAATTTACCACGTCACTTCGCATGAGCATCACTTTTTTACACTGCAACTTCAGTTCCGTATCAAGGTGCTGAAACAAAATCAATTGTAGGTAGCTGATGGTGTAGTATATTTGTTGCAAGAAATTTATGGAATTGAAAATAAAGAACATGATCTTGGTGATGAAAATGGATCCGAATGCATCATTTGTATGTCTGATATTCGTGATACTGTTATTCTCCCTTGTAGGCATTTATGCATTTGTAATGGATGCGCGGAAACATTGAGGTATAAGGTCAGTTCTTCCCTTTTTTCAGTTTACCGCCCTTTTACTTTATTTCAGAAATCATCTTTTGTTATTCATCTCTCGTCATCATACATGTTTTTACCATTGTAATGTGTGAAATCCTGAAGAGTTTTTCCCTTAGAAATATCCGAATTTTGTTTTTATATTTGCATATCTGAGGGGTTTTTCTACGAGACTTATCTCTATCATTAGGAGATTTTTGTTGCTTCCACCGTATTATATTAATTTTCAGTTAAATAATTGCCCCATTTGTCGTTCTCCATTCCGCGCACTGTTACAGCTGAAGACGATGCGTGTTGTTAGCACGGTTTCAATAACTGACCAGTCACCGTCTTCTCAACAAACTCGTTCACAAACTAGGTGGTACTATCTATCATTTAATCTTCTTGGATGCCATCATATATGAACTGTTTACATGTTTTATGTTCACGACTATCTCACTTTTAAAAATTCCTGTATATTTTCATCTTTTTCAGACAGTAATTTTACTTAACGTCTTTGTCGGAGTTCTGAACTACAAATACTTCCTTTTTAGAAATTTTTTCTTCTGAGGCTGTTCCAGTTGGCAGGAGGGATTTTTTCCTGAATTGTATCTAAATGTTAATCTACTGTCCTTTAAGATATGAGACAATGACGTTAGTAGAAGCACTTAATGGACCTATCAGCCACATACAGTCCTGCGTAGTACCAACTGCTCCACTTGGCTACAACATCGATGCTCCCCATGAAGTTTCTACATCCCTCAATTCAAAAGTCACACGACGTTCCTCACGATCTTCAGTCGCTATACAGCAGGTTACAATTTGTTGTCTTTCGGTTCTTGAGGAAGAATTTTGAGTACCGATCATTTTAAAAGATCACATGCTTACTGCTGTTGCACGATCAGCTTGAAAGACTTGAATAGGACATTAATTTTTTGGTAAATGAATGTTACCAGCAGTTAACCTTGCTGCATTTAATGTATCATAGGGGTATGAGTGAGTTACTGGATATTCTAAATGAATCACTTCTATTGTTATTTCTTTACTTGGCTTGAAATTACATCGTATACTTCTTTCCATTTTAGGTGCTTACGTTAAACAACCAGAGCCGGAACAAGAAAGATAGCACCGTTTGCATAGAAATGAAATGTGCCAATGAATTCAAGAATGTAAGTTAATTTTCAAGCAGTTTCCAAGTAATTTTTTTGGTGGAATAAATGAATGTGCCCAATGTTCCATTTATCACTAAAGCTGTAAGAATACTCTGTGATCTGATTACAATGTGATCCAAAATAAGGAGCTGGGGCAGGGAGCACTGTGTGACTTCATAGATTTGAAGGATTACAAAATAACTCATGAGGTACTTCTGTGCCTTTCGATTTATTTTCGAAATTCAGGAAGAGGAAATGTCAAATGGCTGTTCGACAAGTCGTTGTCCTGACTCCCCATCCGATATTCCATATTCATCGGTTTTTTCATATGGTCGACGTTACAGAAAACAGCAAACTATGTCACCGCGGCATAACCGAAAAGGTTCCATTAAAAATGTTGCTCAAGAAAATGCGCCGAATGAACTTGCCAAAAATTCCGATGACGTTGCCACAGCAAAGGATTCATAATTCTAAACCGTTGAAAATTCAGTAATTCTTTCCCGTCGCACCTTTATTTCATTATTTCTTTTATGTACATGGCTTCCTGCGTTGCTGTACTGCTGCTAAATCACAATTGCCATTTCGTCTTTTCGTTCTGTTTTCTTTTTTCATCTCAACAATGTTCTTTCTCAGAAAGCAATTTGAAAGGTCCTACCAAGTGATGCATTTATGTAAATGGCTGAAATTGCACTTATGCTAGTTTTGTATTCTTATCTCATTATGCTGTTATTTTTTTTTTTTTCCCTTTCTCTCCCGTTGTGATATGTCGCAATCGATAAGAAGGTGCACTATTTTGAAATTTTTACCATTGTGATCCTTATGACTTGAAAGAGGAACTTTTCGTTATTTTCTGGACTACTCAAAATCAAGTAATATCCGTTTCCGATAATAAAGTTTGCAGTAAATCACATTACAATACTGATTTTCAAGTGCGCTTAGCCCAGTTCGGAAATCCAAGCAAACGAGAAAACAGTGTGGAACAACTAATAACACCTGGCAGGTATCCAGTTCTGCGAGCCTTCCATTCTTATTCTCAACCTCACAGTGCATCCTGACCGGTCACAGGCTTCGGTTTCCGTAATAGTTGCATTTGAATTTTTTTCGATTGCTTCTTAATGATAGCCAGGTGGTCAGTCAACTCCTCTTGTTTAACGATTCTACCGTGACTTTGCATATATTCGGTCAGGGACTGTAAGTGCGCAGCATGTTTCATCATTCTTACATTACCCACCAGGACGAACTGCCGACGAGCTCTTGTCACGGCTACATTGAAACGTCGTTCATCTTTTAGAAATCCAATTCGACCTACAAGCAAGATTTCTGAATTTTACCGGAAGAAATCTGATGATCTGAAGCTTACTATAAACGAGGTTTAAAACACTGGAAACGAGATTTGAATTTCTTATTAAAAACAAATTTTAGGGTTGTTTAAATATGAATTGCATATATTTATATGTATATATATATATATATATATAAATACCGTCGCTATTATTTCTGACCAATGACATAACAACTACTTCACATTCTTGACCTTGAAAGGCGTCCACACTGTTCACTCTACTAGTCTTTAATGATTTCTTCAACATGTCCACCTGAAAATGGACTGCTGTTGAAACCAGGTATTAAAAATAGCTCCTATTACATGGTTTCATTCCTAGGGAGAAAACCTGAGTCTAAAGAAATTATTAGAAAGAAATAATCCAGAAAGATCCAGAAAGAAGTGAGTGGAATCCATGTATCACGTCATAAAAGAAACATTATATAATTGTCCAAAAATCATCTTCAGTCTGACCTGTGCAATATATGGTGCTATGATACCAATGTCTTCCTCTCGGACACCAAATGTGCTTAGTGCAGTAACATATCTGATGATCAATTTCGCTTCTACTGCAAATGAAATGCATTTAAATTCTTCCCGAAATATTCAGAAACATAGTGTTTTATATGACTTCAAATTGATGCGAATACAATCAATTTTAGTCTAGAAAAGATTTCAAAAATAAATCCCTATGAAAATTTACGCGCATTTGCATATGAGTATCGATATAGCTTCTCGATGTTTTCTGCAGATTTATCATGGCTTGTGTCAATGAACACCATTGGTTCATCGAACAAACTTCCTTTAGGCACTTTGCTTATATCACTGAAATATATTAAGGAAGAGAAATTTTGAAGAAGCTCATTCGTAAGGGTTTAGATAGCTCTAAACTTGAATATGGCGGCTATAGTATACCGAAACTAGATTACTTACTAAACCAATTTATTTTTATGTAATTTAGCCCATAAATTAAATCAGGCATTTTCATAAAGTATACACGGCAGGTACTAACAAAGTAATTTACCTCAAAAGTTGGTTAGCAATATGCTCGTTCGGGCGTAGCTGTGACTTGTAAAAAAATGAAGAAGGCCATCTGCAAGAGGAAATTCCTTACTTAAATGTTTAAAAAACAAAACTTAATTATTAATAGAAACCATAAATAGCTTTCCGTTTCTTCAATAAATATGGAACTAACTTCATAATTTTTTTGTTCATACGATATTGCTCTGTCAACATGAATGAATTAGTTTCACCAAATCTCTTGGATAAAGTATCCAATAATGAATTACTGATGTCATCCATTTCCCGCAATCTTAAAGTACTTGGAACTATATAATTTAAACGAAACAGTGTTAAAGTAAAATTGGAGAAACTATGAACCACTAAAGAGAGGAAAACCAAACTAAGTTGTGTTCTTGACAGAGATTTGATAATTTAAAACACGTTCCTCAAGGTAGGCATTACGGACTCAGCTATAAGGAAAACTGTCATCACAACTTCGTATTTATAGTGCGGAAAATGATGAATGATTCGTTCAATAAATTCCGGAATTGAATGAAGAGAAATTTTCCTAATTTCTTAAAAGCATTTTATTCACAATGTCTTTGCCAGAAATGACTTAGAAGAATCGAAAAATTGTATCGAAGATAGAACTATACCGTGAAGTTTTCAAAACCGGTGGTAATTGCCATAGATCGCCAACAATTACAGCCCTACGAGACAGAAGCAACGAGTACCATGCAACACATTCCAAAGCTTGTGCAGCTTCATCTATTATTGTCAAATTGGGTTGGAAACCTTGTTCACGAAGAAATCGCAGTGAGCTATTTGTTAGCGTACATACAATCACTTGTTTACAACTTACAATGCTCTGTAAAATCCAAACAACAACAGTAACTGGGATAAAAATTGGATAATTTTAAACATTTTTGAAATTTTCAGTCCAAATGATCCTCATTCACAATATTTCGATGAACTAAAATTTAAAATTACAATCAAAATATTGCTTTAAGGAAAAACCACTTTCGTACGACTTTTCGCTCATTATAAAAACCACGATTTGCATTTTTTGAAAATTTGTAGATTATCGTAAATCATACAAGTTATGAGAGAAAGCCAAGACAACGCTTTTACCTCTTTTAGGTTCCATAACATCTTACTGGCATGGTGCCAAGCTTTTCCATGTTCATCACGGTTATTTCCAGATATTATTCCACTACCTTCTTCTGAATGCTGCAAATTTAATAAAATTTCTTTAAAATCTATCATTTTAAAATGAGATAAATAAAAAAACTAACAAAAACAGGAGCTTAATATTCAGAACTGTCACAATACCAGTATCGTCACTTTACATCTTAAAAATGCGAATTTTCTTTTCAACCTATTTCACTGACTATAGTCAACAGTGTTAAGCTTACAAAAGTTATCACACCAATTTTTTGAAGGCACACTGAATATCACTGAATTTGTCATGTTGCTCCAGTTCACTGGCCAATGATAGCTCTGAATTAAATCCCAATACACATATTCCATCTAAGTCTTTTAATCGATCCACAATATTGTTCACTGCAACGTTTGAGGGGGCACAAATAAGCACCTGTAAATCGAAATAAAACTTGGTGAATTTCATTATTATTCAGGAAATTTCGCACTAGTGCAGCTGGAAGTTTAACTCATATTCCCACAAAAAATTTTAGTGGATGGGCTGCAATGATAACTGACCCATTGAATATGAAGAATTTTCTTCTCGACTATACTCAGAGATGAGGGTAGCCGACAAAATGGAAGAAACTCACTTAAAAACAGTCTTTTTTATTCAGTTAGTATACAATTATCTAATTTTTAAGACTCAAATCGACAGACTTATCGCTAAATGCAGAGATATTTACTCATAAAACCACTGTTACTCCAAACATCTAATTAAATCAGAAAAAGAAAAAATCCCATGCGGTCATTTCAATTTTTGATTCCTCAAAGAAATCATAAAGTTAGTCTTAGTCTCAAAAAAAAAAATGAAAGAATCTGAAATCAAGAAGAAAGCAAATAGCGGAAAATAACTATCCTCTTTCAAAAAAGGGTTTTAAGACGACAAATCACTATTAAAACATACCTTTTGCTTCCTGCTTACGGCTTCTATCACAATCTCCGCAATAACAGCCGTCTTCCCAGTACCAGGTGGACCATGAATGGTCACAATCGGTCGACTTTTGTTTAATGCAGCAGATACAGCACGTCTTTGGTCTTCATTGAGTTTAACTGCTTTTCTGGAAACTTCATCTAAATAAGATATCATTAACACCAATGTTTTTACAAGTTTCAGTAATGCTGAATTAAAAAGAAGAAGATAAATTATGTAACAACATGACTGCACGATAGCAGGAATATAACTGCACTGCTTACCACTTACCAGCTAAATCTTTTAAATTACAAAATGCAATGAATTTCTTTAGTAGTCTTTAACATAAACATTTTATCACCTAATATATACCTTTCTTCTCTTATATAGCTTATTCGCATTGACAAACCAGCAAATGCTATATGATGTTTTTACGCCTCCACCGTTTAATCTGAGAATTGGATGTTAAGAAAAAACCCCTGAAATGCAGAATATGCATGTGTTCGAGTATCGAAATTGAATTACCTGGTCGTGATGTTGGTAAAGGTACACTACAATGAACATAATGAATCAGTTTTTCGCCTGGGAAATCTCTCCACTTCAATTCCTGAATTTGGAAAATTTTTTTACAAGCAACGATTACCATCTGTATTACATATTTTATGTTTGTTGAAAACATGGGACTACCCTGTATTCTCAAATGCCGTAATACATTGCACGACGATCAAAAGTTTTTTCTTTAAGCCATTATTAGCGGGTGAAGTAAATACCAATTATAACACTATAACCAAAATTTGAGCCCATACAAGAGAAAAAACATGAAATAAGGACAAATAAATTAGTGCAAATAATTCCTTCTCTAAACGAAATGTCGTTACATTAGCAAAATCTACTATCCCACAGGAAAGAAACTTACCAGAAATTCATCTAAAGCTGTCAGATATCCGAGGCCAACAGATGGTATCAACACAAATTCATCAGAAGAATTAAGATTCACTTCTTTTTTCGCCTTTGCCTTTAGGCTCACTTGATTTCCAGAGCATGAAATTACAATACAATCGCTAACGCTTGTAAGCTCTGGAATTCGGCATAACAACACAGGCGTGCCTATAATAAAAGAAATCTGAATATTTTCTAAAAAAACCTCCAAAAATCCATTTCCAAAATAGCTATGGATAATAAAATTTGCTATGGATAACAAAATTTGGAGCTAAAAAAGAAAAAAAAAGTGAAACCTGGACGGAAAGTTTTATTCGAGACTTTCTGCTCTGGTCCTTTTATCTGTTGTAAGACAATGACGCGTCCGTGCAATGCGTGTAAATACTGTGTACGGAAATGAAGTCCTCCAGAAATCTGGCCAAGTTTTTCCAATTCGTCAACCGACGGATTCAGCAGAAGATCCCTGTGAAATGGAAATTCCTATGTGTATGTGATATCCACCAAATTGTTGTCATCAGCAAGGAAAGTCTAGGGAAAAAAACAGGGTATGAATATAATGTACCGGATTTCCTTAACACCGGAAGCAACTTCATTTTTTAGTAATTCCTTCCACTGATTAACTTTTTCGTGAAAGTCCGAATGTAAAGCGATATTTCTCGTGCGCTTCTGCGACTTTTTGCTATATTCAAGATTTCTGAAAAATGATTAGATGTAAATTTTTAAAAGTTTGTATTTTTCAAAAACCTTTGAAATTTTCACAAGAATAATAACAAATATTTGCCATCCGGATCGTCTAAATATGCATAGTGCATAGTCTGATATCCATTACAATAACGATGGGAAAAGATCAAAAGAGAAAGTAGTGAACCGGAAGATCTGACATTTGCTGCTTAAACATGAGGTCAATAATTTTGTATTGGTAAAAGATCAATACCCCGTATTTTTCTTTCGTATGACGTTTTGATGGTGAGATGAGCAGTTTGCCAATTTACTATTCTGAATTAGATTACTGAAATTCTGCGTACATCCAGAAAACAAACACGTTCCGAACCGGAATGCAATATGCCGAAACATCGTCCATCAAGCTGCAAAAAGTTGCACTTATTAATAGGCATATATCATGTCGGATCTTTCGTATCCCGTGATTTTCGTAACCACGTAATCTCAAGATCAATCTAATATATATCCGGATTTCAAAAAAAAAAAATTATCTGTATCCAAAAAATATAATATGTATCCGGATTCTGAAACAGGAAAACGCAGGACACTCGGGAAGACACGTACCGCTGACAATCTGTTTCGTTTCATGGTGGAGTAGTTGAGGGTTCAAGCAATTGATTCGGATTTGACATGATGATAATATATACGTACTCCACGGCTGGTTTCGAAGCAAAGATTAAAAGCATTCGGGATAATGAGCCCTCACCTCTGACCCTACTGGAAACACAGCCTGCAGTTTTTGATATGGCTAGAGAAGGAATAAATAGATGAGAAAAAAAAAACCAATTCTTGTCTGTCCTGTAACGCGAAAATCCTATGTCATCTTCGATTGAAATTGTGACATTTTCAAAATTTAAACTTTGTAATGATGAATCAGATTTCTGGAAATTTTGAAGAGATCAATGAAAAATTCAACTCTATTGAATGTCAAAGAATGCGTAAAATCGATAAAAGTAACACTATTTCATATTCATTTTCACACCTCACAAATCTGTTAATTTCTAAATGATTTTCCTAATAAATTAGAACATTCATTCCTCCCATTTCACACTTCTTCATACCCTTATCTCGTCTTTATTTTATAATGCAGCATGCCAAAACTATCATACCTCATCTAGCACGTTAATTAATGAGTTATGGAAAAAAAAGAGGATCTTAGTTAATTAGTGAATCATGAATGATAGAAGAAAATTTTAATTAATTATCGAATCATGAATGATAGAAAAGAATGTTAATTAATTAGTGAATTATAGATGACAGAAGAGATTCTCAAGATCAGCCATATTTTGAATAAAATGGAAAAAAATTTTGCAGCCTTTTTCATGCATATCACTCATTTCAATGATACCATTTTGTAAATAATCAAACATAATATTTCATTAAATTATATTATGCCCGTATTGTTATTTATTCCAGCATTGTTACGAATAATCAAGTTTCATATTTCGATATAACCAGGAATGATTGATTGATAAGTGATTACCGTTACTCTGGATTAATTTTTTTTATCAGTGAAATGAGTTCCTCCTGAATTGGCTTTTATTGCTTAATTTTTCCGATCGTAAAATTAATTTCCTGAATCATTTAACAATTGCATTTGGATGACGAAATTCAGCACATTACATTTTCATTGCTTTTATTTTTACTGATCTAAACATCATCCTATACCTTTGTAGAAAGGAAGAAAAAACAAAACAAAAGAAAAACAAACAAAAATCTGGTTATTGATCAATTTTTCTTCTTCTTTTACTTCACTTCATACTTTTTTCTCTAGTAACATTATTACAAAAATTAAGCATAATTTGTCGAAAAATTAATAATATCAAAAAAAAAAGATCAATTTTGTTAATGATTGAAATATATTTCAATAAAATTTGATGATTAAAAGCATCTTCTTATAATGATAAATTAGCACTGTTCAATTCTCACAGTCTTTCTAATTTTTTAGCCTTCAACAGTTAGTACTATTTTAAAATTCCAACTAAACTTAACGAATAGTAAAAAAAAAAAAAAGGAAAAGAAGTTCCAAATCTATTATATAATTGATTTTACTGAGATCAAATAAGAGGAAGGATAGAAAAAAAAGCGAGAAAACTACCAGCATATTACTACTGATAAGCTTCTTTTTTTTAATTTATTTAAAATTAATGGAGAACGAAATGTACACAATTAATGCACCAATAAGAGAGGAGAGAGAGAGAGAGAGAGGAAG
>NW_018108933.1:1991-3898 GCF_000183805.2 Loa loa | reverse complement strand
ATAATAATAATAATAATAATAATAATAATAATAATAATAATAATAATAATAATAATAATAATAATAATAATAATAATAATAATAATAATAATAATAATAATAATAATAATAATAATAATAATAATAATAATAATAATAATAATAATAATAATAATAATAATAATAATAATAATAATAATAATAATAATAATAATAATAATAATAATAATAATAATAATAATAATAATAATAATAATAATAATAATAATAATAATAATAATAATAATGATAATAATAATGATAATAATAATAATAATAACAATAATAATAATGTTGGTTGTATTGAATTGAATCATTCAACAGCAGGCTGTTTTTACTTCCACTATATTTTTTTTTTTTACATCTGTTGCCTGTTACTATTTTTATGTTATCAGTATTGCAGCGTTATCAACACATTTTTTTTCTTTTTTTTTTTTGCAACGAACAAATAATGCATAAAGTATGAAATACTATTCAGTCCTTTTGATTATTTCATTTAATTTTTTTCAAATTATCAGTCCTTAAAATTAATTTTCATTTGAACAATTAAAATTTTCGCCATTTTTTGATGAAATAAAGAAGCAATATTACAAATATTACAATGGCACATTACTATAAATCTTTTTTTTTTTTTTTTTAGCTTCTCTTTTTCTCTCTCAATTAACCTTTTCTTTCTTCGTCTTTCTCTTCAGTCTATTAAAAGAGAAATTTCGTATGATGATTGTTGTTTCGAATATTTCTATATTTGATCGTACAAACTATTAGCTAAGTTAAATTTGAAATGTAAAAATTAGCCCTTTTTCCAAATTTAATTTGATATGATAACAAAGATGATAAGCGTACTTTTTTTTTTTTTTTTTGGAATTAAACCTGAAGTCATCAGTTTTGCTTACATTTTCTTCCTAAATTTGCAATAAGATAATTGAAAAAAATGACCTTAAAGATGTAAAACGATGGGAAAGAAAAGAATCTTGATAAGGGATAATTTGAAAACGTTTTATAAATCAATTTTTCTAAAATTTACACTTTTTCGATTTGTAAATAATCAAATCAACAAATGAACTATTCCCAAATAGATCGAAATTAGAAATTTCTCATCAAAACGTAATTGTATTAGTATGGTACCATTTGTATTCATTTATCAGTTAATAGAAATAATAAAATATTGAATATCAATTTTGAATCTCAAATTAATTAACAGGTAACTGTAATTTTTGCGGCAATGTATTATAAAATATTTTAAATAAAAGAAATATCAGGCAGGTTAAACATAAATCTCATTTGCAATTTTTATACAGTTTTGTTTTTCCCTCTTCTATTATTTAATACCCACTCATTTCCTCTTCATGTTTTAATTTTCTCTTTGTTTTAATTAAGTTTACTCATTTATTAATTAGTTTCTCTATTCTCAACTATAATTATGATTCACTCTTTTAACTTTTCAAATTGTCAAATCATATTGCTAGGCAATCGAAGGAGGATGAATAAATTTGCGTCAAAATGTTTTTAGAAATGAAAGATGAAAAAAAAATTTTATAAGTAAAAGACTTGCCCATCACTTTATTATATGATTTGATTTGAAAATGTATCGCCATGATTAATTTCTTTTTTTCTTTAAAAAAAGAATGAAATGATAGAAATAACCGATTTTTCGTTTTTTTTCTTTATTCTTTCATTCATTCAAAATTTATTACTAAAAATATTGCTAATGATGATCATTTGTTTAATAATAATGATGATGATAACAATAACAATAATAATAATAATAATAATAATAATAGTAGTAATAATAATAATAATAATAATAATAATAATAATAATAATAATAATAATAATAATAATAATAATAATAATAATAATAATAATAATAATAATAATAATAATAATAA
>NW_018108933.1:0-1247 GCF_000183805.2 Loa loa | reverse complement strand
ATAATAATAATAATAATAATAATAATAATAATAATAATAATAATAATAATAATAATAATAATAATAATAATAATAATAATAATAATAATAATAATAATAATAATAATAATAATAATAATAATAATAATAATAATAATAATAATAATAATAATAATAATAATAATAAAACGAAATTCTGTCTTTTTTTCATTTCTTTTCCTTCCATTACAAATTCGATATGACAGTAATGTTTAAAGAAGTTTAGCAGATATATCGATTATTTCAGTTATTAAATAAAATTCGTCTTTTTCTTTTGCCCTTTAAATTATTCTTATTATCATTTCATTTCATTTTATTCATCGTTGTTGAAATCAGTCCATTGCAAATTTCTTCAACTTTTCATTTCCATTCTCCCGCTTTTCACATCCTTCCGGCTTTTTCCCATATTCTTCCATTTCCTTACATTCTTCCTCCCCTTTTTTTTCATATCTCGCTTTTTTTTCCCCCTCCCCCCTATTTTAATTGTAATATTTTACATATTGAGTTTCAATGTTATTTACGATTATCATTATCATGTTAATCTTATTTGTCAATTAAAGCCTTTCTAATTTATTGATCGATTAGTGTTATATAAATTGTTGGAATTTTTTATTGCTTTAATTTATGGCTAAAATATATGAAAAAAAATGATAGCTAATAGAAAATAACGTTGAAAACTTCAACTAATTAAAGTTCTAGTTCCTTTTTTTTTTTTCAAAAATATATTATTGTTCAGGTTCGGTTTATTTATTTATTTATTTAATCTTTTTCCCTTTCTTTTTTTTTTTGTCTAAGAAAAATTATTTTTGTAGTTAATATTCAAAATAAATTAATATTCAAGTATGGAATATCAAAACTTCATTCTTCCAATTAAAAAACAAATGAATTAAATGAATAGAAATGAGTGATACTTATTAATGAGATAATATATTTTCCTAACTTCTTCATTTTTCCCTCTTTCTCTTGCTCTCTCTCTCTCTCCCTCTCTCTTCTTTCATTCTTTTCCACATTAAAATTTTTCGTAATTCATTTTTCCTCTTTTTTTTTTTTATCTTCTCCTCTATCAATCAATATTGATATATTATTCATGGGATGATCACATTTTGAAAGTGAAATTTTGTTGAAGTAATTGAAACGAAATAGTAGCAGATGTTTTATGAAATATTTCAAATTTTAGTTGAAAGGATTGGTGCAAAAAAAAAAAAAGAAGAAAACAAAAAAAAAAAAAA